>NC_036253.1:11191770-11196876 GCF_002742605.1 Olea europaea var. sylvestris | reverse complement strand
TCAGATAGTCAAAATTTTGAGAAAGCATACCTATCTTGCCTTCAGAGTATTTATAGGTGTCTGAAGTCATCTAACTGCTGGACTATTATTGCACATAACCCATCTAGCACCCTATGCTACTCTCACATTCTGAGTGGAAGACCTCCACCCATCTAGCAGTTGGTTGTGTCCATGATAATCGTTGAACGATTTCCATCCGATGCAATAACGTTTTTACGGTTAAGCGTTGTAAAGGGTCTTATAAAGGTAGACGGTCTAACATAAAACGTAGAGGGCCTCATAATAGTAGACGACCCAAAACAAATGTAGAGAGCCTCATAGTGGTCGATAACTTGGTGTGAATGTAGAGGGCCTCATAGTGGTAGACAGTCTAGCACAAACGTAGAAGGCCTCATATTGGTAGACTACCTCATAATGATAGAGAACCTGGCACAAATGTAGAGAGCCTCATACTGTGTTGACGGTCCGACGTGAACGTAAAGGGCCCGTAGTAATAGACGGCCTAGCACAAACGTAGAAAACCTTATAGTGGTAAACGACCTCATAATGATAGACGACCTAGCTTAAATATAGGGGGCCTCATAGTGGTCGATGACTCGATGTGGATGTAGAGGGCCTCATACGGTCTTATAATGGTAAACATACTAGCATAAACTTAGAGGGCCTTATAGTAGACGACGGCCCGGTGCGAACATAGAGGGCCTCATAGTGGACAACAGCCCGATGCAGGTATAGAGGACCTCATAGTGGACGATAGCCCGGTGTGGACATAGAGGACCTTATAGTGGTTGATAGCCTGATGTGAACATAGAGGGCATCATAGGGGTCGACGGTCTAGTGGGAACGTAGAGGGCCACATAGTGGTCGACGGCCCAGTGTAGACGTAGAGGTCCTCATAATGGTAGACAGTCTCATAATAGTAAACGAACTAGCAAAAACGTAGATGATCTCATAGTGGACGATAGCTTGGTGTGGACGTAGAGGGCTTCATAGTGGTGGACGTCCTGATGTGGACGTAGAAGGCCTCATAATGGTAGACGGCTTAGTATGAGGTGCTTTAGATAGAGTGCTTATTAAATAGCTTTTGCCTTGTTGACCATCATCGACAATTATTGTTGCCATCTAGTATCATTTAGAATTTGAATAAAGGATCCGAAGTTACGTGTTTGATGTCATGGTCAAAAACCATATATTATGTAAAAGAATATGCTAGATTAATAATGATGATGATGATGCCTTGTTTAAATATTCACAAATAATTCTCCAAAATGGATAATTCTTCATTCATCACGTGGACGGTGTACAAATGGGTGATTTGGACACGTGGGTCACATGCATTCAGTTATATATTCTGTCCAATCTTATACAAAATAAATATAACATTGCCAATGTGTTGTCGAAAGGATAAAGAAATAAGTAAAGGCTGGCCAGGTGTTTCTCTATTTGATAAATTAAATCGGAAGAGGTGCCAAATGTACATTATAATTAGCGGTTATCTTTTCTTGTAGAATTAGCGAAATTTACTCGCTTGAAAGCACACGACACATTTAAAATATTGAAAACTCAAAAAATTGATATTATATAGTGCATTTTTCAAGTAAAGGTATTAAGAGTCAGAAAATATTAAGATTTTGAATTCCATCTCAAAATGTCAACATTATTAAAATGAATAATTTAAATTCTTATAAGTTATTTTATATTTTATTTTTATTCGATGTGAGATTTTATTCTTTAAAGCATACATTCGCAAGATTGTAACTCGTTTGAACAAATCAATTTTTGAATTCATGTACTCATTTTTTAAATCTTAATTGGATCAAATTGCTCATTGAAATTTAATGCACTCTGATATCATATTAAGACGAGTAGCACAAATCCTTCCAAGTTGGTATATATTTTCATATTTATTCGATGTAAAATTTTATCCCTTAACATAAGACGAGTTAATTCAATTTATCCATGCAGCTCAGGTGATATGAATTTTTACTAAAAATTAGTGCCAGAAAATAAAAACAAAAACACCAAAGTTACTATGGTATGACCTTTGTTCTATGAGGCCTGTTTCGTCGCGGAGCATGAAGAAAACATCTAGATGGGGAAAAAAGCTATCAACTATAGGTTGATCATTTAAGGTTCATGTCTTTTTTTTTTTTTTTTTGTTTTGAAACTCAGTTCAACAAAATGTTCAATCATTGTTAAAGCTTGGAAAAAATAATAATAAGTTCAACAAAAAAATTTACTCTTAGCACAAACCCAACCACAAGCAAAGCATTATCATTTAGGGGTTTTTTTAATTATGATAATTATATTTATTTATTTTGAAAAAAATGTAGCTACCTTCTTTGCTTCATCTTCGGCTTTCGGATATTGAAGCTCTTCCTTTTGCAGTGGGACAACTGACAAATAACTTGGCATCTAAAGATTCGATTTTTATTCTCCCACCCACACTTTTTTGTATCTAGTGACAATTTAAGATAGTTTGGAATATTATTTCATTTTTAAATTGAAGTTTTTTACTTATAAAAAAAAGAAAAAGAAAAATGATTTCTATGATTCATTTTTCATTGTCTTCTTTTCTCAACATTTATAATGATAACAACGTATGGAACAAATATAATACATTAAAGTGGATCTATTTATTTTCGTCCCATAGGTTTTTTTTTTTTAACACTTTATCTCATTCAAATGATGCTTTCTTTGATATTGATACGATAGGTTTTTGATTGAAAAGAAGTATTTAATATAAGAGATGCTCCATCAATTTTGACAATTCTTTCTATATATATGTATGTATTTTTTTCTTTTATCTGATAAAGAAAATAAATCTTAAAAATAGAGATACAACTTACACCTAATTTTGTCTAGGCACGCTTAGGATCACAATACTTAATGCTTGAAATTCACGCTCTAGTATTGGGTGAGAACAAATGATATATACCAACATACAACTTCAATATAGTGATTGTGCTACATGTATGTAGTATGTTTAGATAATAGTTTACATACGCATGATATGGTGAGATGTGATTGGACCTTTTAACACTTCATTTATATGTAAACCATTATTTAACTACTTGTGTACGAGTAACATTATTCTCAATGTAGAGCTTTTAATACACTAAGATGAGAGAAACACATCTTCTTCTTCTTTTTTTTAATTTTAATTTTAATTTTTTTTTATGACGGGGTAACCCGCAACCTTTACCTTTCAGGTGCACACTGGGTAAACCCTCGAGCTAACACAATAGCCTGCGAATCACGTCAACTAGGTAAATCGCACTAAGCAAACCCTATGTGACAGACTCAACCGAAAAAGTGTTGGTAGGGGGAATATGAAAGAAACACTTTTTCATTGATGAAATGTATGCCCATGTTTAGTAAATTTATTAGTAAATTATAATTTCAAACAAATATTCAAAATCACAATACATTTATTTTCCGAGAATGCTATATGTGCAAAAGGGATTATCCCCATGTGAATGACAATTAATGTGTGAATATAAGATAACTTTGTTAATCTTATTATTCAATGTCGTTTCATACGGAGATCATTATCGTCATGTACATTTAACATTACTCTTTAATATTCATACAAATTATGAGACTCACTATTATCCCTCTTTCTAGGTTTATATAGTCTAGCACCAAATCCATTCAAATACGAAGTTGAATGATCATGTTTCATGAGGTGTAGAATACAAATAACTGGGTAACAATAATTCTACTTCAACCAAGTTGGGTTACAAAAGTGGCTTTACAAAGTGTGTTGGCGGAATCCAGGTCACTGATTTAAAATGATTTAAAAATCTATTTTGGAAATGATTGGTGTAGATCCAACTCTGTCATCCAATTTTGTCAAACTCCTTTGACATTGTAGCATAACTCATTGGGTAATTGGTGTAAAAAGTTCATATTATTTGTCTTTATTGAGCAAACGTTCATGTCGTTTCAATTTTGATACTCAAATACTCGCATCAATCAAATGTTGCCGCAATTCACCCACGTTGTCCAATTTCAAAAGTTTTCCTCATTAATTGGTCGCGTATATCCCGCTTGAATAAAATATCCAAGGACAATACGATCAAAACACTATAATGAAGCTCAAAATGCCGTATTTGTTTTTGAAAGTTGGTTGAAGAACGGTTATTAAAAAAAAAAAAGAGAGAGAGTAAAAAATCCAAATTTTCTACTTATTCTCAACGGTGAAAAATCACAGAGCAGCTATTACAAGGTGTATACTCCGGATTACGCCTCTTGTTAAGTTTGAGGTGTCTAAAAATGTTTGATTCTCAACAATTTTTTTTTTTTTTTTTGATATTTTCCTGTCATAATGTGTTATATTTCTTTCAAAAGAAATGTTTGCTTCAAGATTTAGAATGTTCAGGGAGAAGGATCCAGAAAACGGTTAGTTTCATCTTCTTCTTATTTTGTATCCTGTGATCATGTGGCGATTCAACTGTAGTGGATAGAAATTGATTGATACCGCATGTATTGTTTCCATATATTATTATTATTATTATTATTATTTTGGAGATATCGCTTTCGATTTTTCCCTCATCTGCATTGATTTGAAAGATAGGGTTTTTGTCCATTGAATAAACTAATTTTGGTATGGGACTGCATTTTTAGGTATTGATGTTGTTGTTATTATTTTTTGTAAAACACATTATTCATTTGGCTAACTTCTGATCAAGATGATGTACATGTGCCTAAAACTTAATTGTAATCTGTTTGCATGTCACATGAAGATGCACATATAATTATTTTACTTGAAAATTCAATCTGGAGATAATTATTTTGAAAAGCCAAGCAATGTCGTGTATGAGCTTGGTGTGGTAATGTTCTTGGACTATGTGAATCCTTCATGCTTCACAAGAGATATATTCAAGAATTTTCAGTTGCATGTGAACTTCTTTTGAAATTTGGAGTTCTATTATAGAAAGCAAATAATGAGTTTGGGAAATGGATTGATCAAATTGAAGAGTGAAGAACATATCAAGGATTTGTTGAGGGACGGTAACAGGCAAAGGTTGGTGGAGATATACATCGTAGAAGCTAACACACCACAATTACTGCCAATATAGCTAAAGAACCAATGCTTGATGA
>NC_036253.1:11188047-11191187 GCF_002742605.1 Olea europaea var. sylvestris | reverse complement strand
AAACAAATTGGTACCAAATATTAGTTTTGCATCATTTATAAAGTATTTTAGAATAACGTGCAATGTACTTTTAATTTTGACTAGTCTATATAAAAATGACAAGGAGATATGGTCACAATTCGAGGAAATCGTAGCATGTGATGTTGGAGCAAGTGGTAGACCTTCCAAATATGACAATGCAAGTGAAGGACGTGATGACAGGGTTGAACCTATAATAAAAGACGATGACTTGGGAGAATAATGTACTACTGTACTAGTAGAAAAGGAAAGAAGAGAAGAACTAGAGGACGGGTTGGCGGACGAGATGGAAGAGGACCAGGTATCTGCTGTTGAAGCTGTCAATAAAAGAGTAACTTTTGATTTTACGTTTGGTATATTTAATAGCCAAGAGATTAGGAGTCTGACACAGACTATAGTAGAATAACGTGCAATGCACTTTCAATTTTGATTAGTCTATATAAAAATGAGAAGGAGATATGGTTACAATTCGAGGAAATCATAGCATATGATGTTGGAGCAAGTGGTAGACCTTCCAAATATGACAATGCAAGTGAAGGACGTGATGACAGGGTTGAACCTATAATAAAAGATGATGACTTGGGAGAATAATGTACTAGTAGAAAAGGAAAGAAGAGAAGAACTAGAGGACGGGTTGGCGGACGAGATAGAGGAGGACCAGGTATCTGCTGTTGAAGCTGTCAATGAAAGAGTAACTTTTGATTTTGCGTTTGGTATATTTGATAGCCAAGAGATTAGGAGTCTGACACGGACTATGGGTTCGATTTCACGTTCATCAACTAACACTCACCTAATCCATTATAATTCATCTTTTTTTGTATTTGTTAACAAACTAATTAACCAACTTTAACTAATATCTTTCTCCAGTAAAACTAACTGTGATCACATGAACGAATCGCTATATCTCTATGTAAATTCATACACGTGTAAATGCATTAACTCGCGGGAATCTAATCAAGATTATATAACTTGTGAGAGTATCTTTTGATCTCTTATCAAAATATATGTTACTTATTACACGAGCCAGATTAAGAAATCGCCTCACGGGCTCAATATCATCCCTAAATCAATAGTTGGGATCAAGCAATTATCGTGATTAACACACAATAAGAAATTAAAATATAATCAAAGTCTCATGAAATCTTTCAAATTAAGCTAACATTAAAAACTAAGCTGCTACATTGTTCATCATAACAATGCCGCTCATAATTACGAAATTAAACAAGTAAAGGATTAGAAACATCATCTGGTTCAATTACCCTGAACTAAGAAAATAATCCAAAATCTATGCCACAAATTCCAATAGTGAATCTTTTCCTTGATAATTATAGTTCTCCCACCAAATTGATAATAATATACCTTCTAATCCCAAATTACAGCCACAAATCTTGAGAATCTATAGACATAATTGTGTATTTTGCTTCAAGAAAGCATCTACTTTTTGAATAGACTGAAAGATGATCTAGGTATATATTATCATATATGTACAGATATATTGTGCATTAAGAACAAATATTGCGGGCATTGTGCTTATATAGATGTCTTTTATACAACATCTTTAACTGTTGCTGTAAGAGGATTAGCCCCATCACATGTGGATTGGTGAATTTCTCATAGTTGGTGCTGTTGCGCATGCCCTATTTATCGATCTCTCATTAGGTCTAAAATCATGCCATAAGTTGTAAGGAATCAAGAAATCAATACTTGATTAGAAATAGGAGAATAGAAATTTACAATGCGATTGCCTATGTGATCGCATGGTTATACCTATGTGATCACAAATCTATTTAAACTTATATTTTATAGGAATACTCCGTTATGTTTCTTGAATAAATACAAATTTTAATGTAGTAATATTCTAAATGAATGTCGTGCCGTTGCCCTCAAAGAAGTATGATTTTGTTTATAAGTATAATATCACAACAACAAAATGGACCTTTTACGGCGTGCATTGCGTGCCGTAAAAGCCTATTTACGGTGTGCGGCCGCATGCCGTATAAAGCAATGCCGTAAATAGGTAAAGTTTGCACGCCGTAAATGCACGTCGTTAAACACTATTTACGGTGTGGAAATGCACGCCATAAAAGTATTCACTATTTACGGTGTGCATGTGCACGCCGTAAATAACAGTATTGACTATTTATGGCGTGCACTTGCACGCCGTAAATGCAAGAATATCGACTTTATGCGCATGCTGTATATGTCAAATTTAAAAAAAAAAATCCATTCATTTAGTTGTTTCCTCTAGTCATTCCATCCTTCTGGTCTTACAATGGCATCAAATTCACAATACGAATATAAAACTCGTGAATGATCCCCCAAGCTCCTCCCAAGAAAGTTCTTCCTTTTACCCCAAGCCTGTATAAGCTGCTACTGCATATCCATCCTCTAGAACATGGAGAGCACACTACTATTCAATTCATCATTATTAAAGTCGACTCGAAACTATCTGCAGGATTAGTCTATGCTCCAATACACTCAAGTTTAGCAGCACAACCATTTTCCATCGATGAAGGCATTTTAGGACTCAAACCACTTAACTCTGCAGCTTATTTGGAAATTCTTATTTCAATATCTGAAGCACCTATAGAGAAAAAAAAAACATTTATATATACAACTATTAGTTTCCAAGCATGAAGCCATTCTATTAGATTAATTATCTCAACACTCATTCTCATAAGAAGGAAAAAAAAAAACAAGTGAAGAAGCTTACTGGATTTTTCTTTCACAATGTCCGTCAAATATGGTAGCAATCTTCTTTAGTTAAAAGAGCTCGGTGTCTGGAAAACCTTCCTTTCGACACATGAATTCAGAACCTATTAAGAGTTCAACAAAAGTTTAAAATCTCTAGAAGAGCTAATAAGTGATGAGGAGATAATTTTATGCTAGTTTCTTCAGATGCAATACATCAGAGGAAAGAAATAACATATTTGATAATTATGTTTGTTTACTTGTTCAATATGATCTCGTTCGATGCATTCCTCTTTGCTTCAGCTGCCACTGAACCTGCAGATAGAGCTGAGACAACCTTGATTTGCACTCCAACTGCTGGTTCTCAGAAAGCTACCAGTTTTTTCTTACTTCATCATACAGGTTATCTATGCTAACTGTTGGTTCAATTC
>NC_036253.1:11162785-11184501 GCF_002742605.1 Olea europaea var. sylvestris | reverse complement strand
CAAAAGCGGGTAGATGCTGTCATATCTGATGTGGTCACAGCATCTGCAAATGTTGAGGAAGAGGTATTCCCATTTTGTTCTTTCTGCTGCATGCCGGTCACTGAATGTGTAGGTCACGAACGATACACGTTTCAAAATACACAGATCACACGCATAAAGTAACATTTTATCTTTTTCAATACACAGGAATCTCCAACTTCTGAACCGCCTTCTGAATTACCAATGAAGCGGGTGTCAAGGCCAGCGAGGATTTTGTGTTCTCCATTTGTTGCGGGTGCAGGAAAGTTATCCGGCATGACGACAACATTATTGTATTTGGAAGTTACAAAGACAATGTTGAAGAAACTGATAAGTCGACATTCTTGGGTTGGTTCCAGAGAGGGTACAAGCCCAAAAAAAGGCACGAGTATTTTCTTCCCTTTCTTCAATCTATTGCTCATATGGTCACAGTAAATTGTTCTTACATTTTTTGTTTCAGGAAAAAGTTTAATGAGCATGATGACGTAATCAAACCAGCTTTTGTTATTGGCTCATATCCAGTCGGTAACAAAACATGGTTCCACCAACTCGTAGACCCTGAGACGTCTTTGAATAGCGGGGTATGGTAACATTCATGTATTTGTTCACCGTACAATTACTTGTTAACAAATGAGACCACGTTACGACTCTGCTACCACATCATGCACGAACTACTATGCGGTTCACTGACACAGTGGTCTCATAAGTATATGTTTTGTTCAACAAGTCACATACCAACCTGGTCACAAGTCACAGAATCACAACTTTATGAAATTTTCTGATGTTGCTCTTATTTCTTATCTTCTTGATCACACAGCACATGGATGCATGCTTCTACTACATTCGGCAGCTAGCAAAATTTGGGAAAGTACAGTACGGAGCTACAACAACAAACTCCTATTTCCAGAACATGATAAAAGACATATACCCCGCTTTCAAAAAAGATCCTAATGTTCTGTTGTCAGGAAGCCGGTTGTTCCAGGTGGTCACAGGTGATAGCATAACTATAAGCACACCTTGGGCTGATGTAGACTATGTGTTCATGCCTCTCCTGCCCACGAATAAAGCTCACTGGTTGCTAGGTCTGCTAGAATTCAGAAGCCACAGATTGATCGTGTTCAATTCAGCTGGTAAAACTTACCATGACTGGAAGGTGCTAAAAGGTGTTGAGCCTTATGTGAAGATATTGCTTGCTCTAATGAATGCATTGGAAATTTCGAAAAAAGACCCTAACTATAATGGATCTGGGTGCATAGAATTGAAGGTGACCGTTGACACTGCCATACCCCAACAGATGAATGGGTGAGTATGTGACCAATACTACATACATAACATATTTTAATATTATTTCATAACATACTGTTTTGTGTTATTGCACAGTCATGATTGCAGAGTGTTCGTCATATTATATGCGTTATATATCCTTCGAGATGGCAGATGTTCTATACCACAGAAATTTGATGTCGCCAAATGTAGACTTGATATTGCATCGCTACTCTACAAACACCGGGAGACCTATGTCAAGAATTCGAGGCAGGCCACAAAAGGAGAGGGCATTGTCATTGAATGAGGATTGTCACAAAAGTTTTTGTAAATGGATTTTATGCTCGAATATGTAGTCTTTTATAAATCAATGGGGGTGATTGATTTGAATATTGTCCTATTAATGTAAACTCATTTTTTGCATTCCATGAGTGCCACTACTTTTAGTATGTAATGAACCGTTGTTTGGACACATAGTAGTGTGACTAGTCATCGATTTCGTTTGCATGTTCACATATCTTATGAATATCATGTCACATATTCACATTGCGACACAAAACATATTAATAACAGGTCACAGATTGCATTGTTCAATAAAGGCACAGGTCACAGTTTATGTTTTTCTACTGACGGGTTGGTCACATATTTGATTTTCCGCACGGGACTAATGAATATTAGGTCACAGATTACTGTGTTCACTACATATTTTGTTATGTGACCTGTTTACAAATAGTTCAAGATTTTATAAATTTTATTTTGTAATGCTACATGTTAACATCAGTCACATGTCTTATGATTCTGAGGTCACATTTCATGTTATGTAGCACGGAAAACATATTAATAACAGGTCACAGATTACATTGTTCAATAAATGCACAGGTCACAGTTTATGTTTTTTTACTGACGGGTTGGTCACATATTTAATTTCCCGCACAGGACGTATGAATATCAGGTCACAGATTACTGTGCTCACTACATATTTTGTTCTGCGACCTGTTTACAAATAGTTCAAGATTTTATTCTGAGCAAATTTTATTCTGAGGTCACATTCATGTTTTGTAGCACTGAAAACATGAATTTCAGGTCACAGATGACAATGTTCAGTAAAAATACAAGTCACCATTTTGTGACCTGGCACCAACAATTGAAGATTTTGTAGTGATCTTGTGGTTACATGTTATTTCCTAATTTATTTTTCTTTTGCTACACGATAATGCGATTGGTCACAGTTGTAGTTCATAATAGCAATATCACGACATATGATTATGAGGTCACATGTTTATGATGTCACATGTTTACATATGATTATGAGGTCACATATGTGATTAAGTTCGTAATAGCAGTCACACGTTGTATGATTATGAGGTCACATATTTACAGTGAACACAGTAATACGACTAGTCATCGATTTAGTTTGCAGGTTCACATATCCTATGAATATCAGGTCACATATTTACATTGCGACACAAAACATATTAATAAAAGGTCACAGAATACCTTGAATAATACAGCCACAGGTCACAGTTTAAGTTTTTCTATTGAAAGTGTGGTTATATCAGGTCACAGTTTATAGTGTTCAGTTATTTCCTGCTCTTACGAATGCACTG
This sequence comes from Olea europaea var. sylvestris, assembly GCF_002742605.1. Classification (NCBI taxonomy): domain Eukaryota; kingdom Viridiplantae; phylum Streptophyta; class Magnoliopsida; order Lamiales; family Oleaceae; genus Olea; species Olea europaea. The sequence continues at coordinate 11,181,613 of NC_036253.1, read as the reverse complement.
AAAATCTCGAAAAAGGGCCCTGATATGAATATCATGTCACAGATTTATGTGTACACTGTAAATGATGTAGGATCCATATGGAGGTCTTCAAGCTCTTCTTCTGCGCAAATTTTGATGTTTATGGGGTCTTATGATTATGGGGTCACATATTATGTTCTGAAGCAGTTGTAGTTCGTAATGCCACATCTGACTAGCAGACACACATGTCGTACGATTATGAGGTATTATCAGCACTAGATATACGAATGTCAAGTCACAGATTACAGTGTCCACTAGATAAGATAGGCCACATATCATGTGAAAGACATTTGGTCACAAGTGATGTCAACGCTGTTATTCCAGTAATGTTTCAAATTCAAGAATATGACATATGGTCACAATTGAATAATGTTTCTTATTCAAGAATGAAAACTTTGGTGTTTTAATCAGGTATCGGTCCCTACTATGAGCTGTCTTTTTCAAACGTTGTTACTCTGTCGGACGCTCTTGTTCAATGGAAGAAAATTTGAGCATCTCCTGCGGTTGTGTCCATGTTCACCACACCGTCCACACCTTACTTTCGGTTTGCCTTCCCTAGATGATCTCTTCCTTTTCTCTGTAGGTCTTCCACAACTTCGTTTTTGGTCAGGAGGTAACACAATTTGGTTTTGTACTTCGTTAGGAACTGTCCATTCGTCTGGGTTTCCAATAGGATATACTGAATGTTCATAAGCTTTTAAAAATGCATCATTTGTGTAATAGTATGAACAGTAAGCATATGGATCCCTTTTTGTATGCGCAATTACAGCCAATGCATGTGGACAGGGCATCAGATCGACTTGCATCATCCGACACGTGCATGTACGTTCCTCAATATCAACAACAAAGGTGGACCTGTCATTGCTGATGACGGAAAAAATTGTCTAGTTGGAAGCAGATACCTGCAAGAATGTAGTGTTGTGGTACCAATTGTATTTTGTCAGTTTCAAAAAGATCAATTCTGGTCACAGACATGCAAATTTCAGTGTACATTGCTCAAATCGGGTCACATGCAATCATACTTTATTTTGGATATCATGGATTCGAGTCACAGATGCAAACATCAAATCACTCAGCGTTGCAAATGCAAATTGCAAGAGAGATGAATTTAATACTGGGTCACATGCATTTATAGTTAGAACACACAACTGTTCATTCCAGGTCGGATGCAATTATGGTCAGGTCACATGTATCTTCATTTAGTACACATACACAAACATCAGGGTAAAGATAAGATACCTACCCTTAAGTTCCTTAATTCTGAACTCATTTTTCTTAAACTGTTCTCAAACTTGCTTGTCAACATCGTGAAAGTTCCATGCGCCTCGTCTCTATGTTTACAGAACCAAGTTTGCACTGTTTGTCGTAAAGACTCTAGCAACGACACAATGGGGGTAATTCTTAGCTGCCTTTGTGACTGCATTAACTAATTCTACAATGTTTGATGTCATTGTGGAAAATCTGTTCACTGGTATATGAATTCTCGACCACTTTTCAGGGCCGACTTCAGCCTGCAAACATGTATCATACATATGAGTTCCATATACAATGACATATGTGACCAATTTAGTGTGCGTGATATCTATTTTTGGAAAGCAATACATTACCAGGTATCCAGTAATATTCTCATTCATTGTGTGTAGTCGATGCATGTTGTATTCAAATTCCTCCAATGTGTAAGTGCGGACAGCCGAGTTGAAAGCTTGTGTAATATTTTCTCCTGATTTTCCATAATAATGTTTCAGGTTCTGTAGCAAATGATACGAGCAAATACAATGACAGGCTCCTGAATACACATGTTCTATTGCTTTCTTTATACTGCCATGACGGTCTGATACAAAACATAGTCCTTCTCTATATCCATAAGCCTCTTTCAGTTTTTCTAAAAACCATCTCCAAGAGTTATCGTTCTCATTATCCCCAACGCCAAAAGTAAGAACAAATATGCTATTGTTTGCGTCCTGTGTACATGCTGTGAAGAGTGTGCCCCCGTAATGACCAGTTAAGTATGTACCGTCGACTACAATTACAGGCCTACAATGTGGCCACCCACGTATTGAAGCACCGAGTGCCATAAAACAATACTTGAACCTGTTGTGACTATCAATTTCTAGATATGTGACCGTACCTGGATTCTTTTGTTGGAGCATGTAAAAGAAACTTGGTATCCTACTGAATGATTCGGTTGGATCACCCCTAATCATCTTTAAGGTTTGTTCACGGCATCTCCAAGCTTTCGTATAGTTCAAATAAACTCCAAAAGTATGTAACATTTCATTGCATATTTCCTTTGGTGTGTATATGGTGCTGGACGAAGTGTACTTATACTTGATTCTAGATGAAACAACTGCAGTTGTGACTTGTCTATGTGACCCCAACACTACATTTGATGCACATGTGTGACTACCAATCTTTCGAATCTTAAATAGATTCGTTTTGTCCCATTTCGATGATCTGCATATCCAACTACATCCTTCCTGTGAACACCTCACAACATATTCTTTCTTGTCTGACCGCTCAACCATGAACTCAAACATATTCCTTATGGCAAACAAGGATAGGCTCAATTTTAAAATCTCCTTATCACGGAAAACCCTTCCTTCTTCGACCTCCCCAGCTTCTGCTACTGAAACAACTGTGACCTCGTTGTCGTAAATGTGACCTACATGTTCACTCGATGCTTTGCATATTTCAGCTGCCATATCCTGCAATGTATGAAGCTCGCTGCTATGGTAAGCAGTATATGGAGCCGTGTTAGATGGCTTCTCTATTGCTGCATCGGTAACATCGATGACTAATGGGTATTTAGCAGGTTCGCGATCGCATTCTTTCAACAGAATGTACGAGAAGACGTTACCGTCATTTTTTATCCTGACTGGAGGCAAATTGTCATTCAGGACATACTTCAGTGACATTGCCACCTTTGTAGGATCCAAGCTGAACTCTGACATGATTGTGTCAACAAGGTTTACGTATCCGCAACCACGGTCTACCAATGCCAACGCTGACTGAGATCCATATAGCAAACATACGTGCACGTACACCATTCCTACAAAAATTGAATTTCATGTAGCTGATTTATTGTAATACAATGCATACAGTTCAAACATGAATGACTGTAATGACATGGAGGTCACATTTGTGAACAAGTAATATATGAGACTAAAGATGCAATAAAATGGAGGTCACATATGTTGGATGGCAACCACTGTTTCATGTGGTTACATTCCTACCAGATATATGAGAAGGTACGCTAAATATTTGACCCGATATTCATAGGATATGTGAACTTCTGTTCATATGTGGCATTGCTAACTAAATCGACGAGCAGTAGCATTACTATGTATCCAAACGAAAATACATTATCTTATTGTAGGTGAAACGGAGGTCACATACATGGATGGCAACCACTGTTTCACGTAGTTACATTTCGGTCACATTTATGAGAAGGTCACTTATGACAGGAATCAATGTCAGGATGCGTGGTGCAATAGATACATGCTTCCATTACATTTGTCACATTTGTTGTCAGTGTGCATAATGGAATAAATTGCATGCCACATTTTTTTCACATAGTTTACATTTCATGCTCGAAAACGAAGCCTCTACATTTACCTATTACAGTACAAATCACATAACACTGGTAACATATGCTGCCTACATCCTCTGATTGGTGTGGTTACAATCTGTTCAGATTATTGAACCGGTCACAAATCATCGGAATAAATCCCAAAGATGGTTTAAGGTAGTTCAGATTCGTTCACAACACTGATATGGAACAATGTTTTTGCATCAAACAAAATATGCGCCCAGAATAGATCCGATGGACGATTATGTGACAGCACGCAGATCCTATTCGATGGATCGTGACTACAAACATAGTAGCTATCTACAATATTGTCGAAGAATTACCTAGATTGTCTTCTTCTCTGCGATTGTGTTAATTTCACGAAATTGAGTCCCAAATCTGTGTCACAAACAATTAATTTCCATCAATCCAAATACAAAATTGAAAATATTCTGTGACACGGAGAAAATAATAATTTCGAACTAAGTTCAAATTCATCGTCCGTTACCTTCTCTTTTCTCCTTCTCCGGCGGCCAAAATAGGGTTGTGACGTGAAATTCTGAAATTTGGGCTCTTTTGGTTGAGATCTCAATTGTTGTAGTGGAAGGAATCCTGTTATAAATGGTAACTGAGCTTGATTTCCAAACTGCTGTAACAAAAATATATATATATATAAAAGAAATTTGTAAAGTTTCTAAAGTCCGCGTGTTAACTGGTATAATTAAAGGGAAAATTATATAATTATAATACTTTAAGTACATAATTTCACATTTAACAAACTTACATAAAAATTTCAAAATAAGGTACTACATATATTTATAAGATATTATTGCGTATGAAATTTAGAAAACCCAAATCTACAATAATCTCTCATTTACCATACCCAATCCAATCAACTATAATTCGATGTTGGTGAGAGGCTGGATGAGGATTTCGGTGTGGTGGATCTTTGGGCAATGACAACGACGATAGTGTCGAAGGCGAGAACTCAGTGGAGGAATGGAAGACCCGATCTTAATCGCCCTAACATTGTCATTTTTCGAAATTTAGGGTTTTGATTTCTTTTGTTTTTTCTGTATACTGTTTTCTTCTTTCTTTAACTGTTGAGTGAGAAAGACGAATTTGACTATTGGCCTCATCGAAGGTGGCAAAAGTAGTGGATGATTTTCATTAAGTGTGACGGTCGCGCCTTCTCCAGATAAGAAGTAAACAGTGCGGATTTCGAGTACGCCGCAGTTGCAAACGACCACTTTTTTAGTTGATTTTGGGACATCCATGGGCGGAGATGCAAATGAGGAGCAGCAAATTAAAACTAAGTTAGGAGTTAATTTATGAAATTGCTATGAAAATTGAAAAGAAATTGAAGAATGTAACTAGGGACGGCAAAAAAAACTCGTTCAATCTGATACCCGTGGGGCCCCGACCCTGAATGGGGAGTGTATTACCCGCCTAACCGTGTATATGGGATGGGTATGGGGCAAGGGTCATTGTCCCGAAACAAGTATGAAATTGGTACGGGAAACATAGTCCCCACCTCGTTTAATATTAATTTCAAATTTAAATTTTTATCAAACAAAAATAATAGATTTATCATTCTTTTTAAAGAAAACATAAGTTGTTTCTAACAAATTGGTAAAAAAGTTAATACTATTTACAAATTAAGGGCATAAAAACTAAAGCAAAAAATTAAAAAAAATAAAAGAAAAAATATATGAGGCGATAAATGGGGCTGGAGACTTGCCCTGCCCCATCCCGTTTTAATAGGATATAGGTATGGGGTAAGATAATAAAAATACCGACAGGACGGGGATAGGAATGACAACTTAAGCTTGAAGAAGTTGGCATCTAATTTTCTTCCCTTCTTCTTACCTTTTTTTTTTTTTTTTTTTTTTTTTTTTTTCCTTCCTTCCCGTTTCTGCTATGTGTTCTCTGCTTCCCATTTTCAGCCCCTGTTTCTATCAAATGAAGAAAATGGGTCCAAGTGAATGCTAGGTAGTGGAGCACTAACTCAAATTTTGCAAAAGAAGCCCGTAATCTTCTATTCTATAAAACATTTGGTTGACAACTTCCAATAATAGATAAGTAAATACTCAAATTTCTATTCTATAATAAGAGACTAGCAAGTGATATTCTAAACTGAAAATAAAGGGAAATGGTATGATTTACGACTAATAGAAATAGTATGGTTTGTGCTAAGAAAAGTTAGTGTCCATGATCGGTTTATTATATTATTTGTAATTAGTAAATGTGACCATGTATGTCTTAACACTTATAATTAATAATTTTAATAATTTTGTGACTGTGTCTGTCTTAATTGTCACTATATATGATCAGATATGCCATAATATTGGATGCCTGGAACTACGTATGTGTAAGCTGTTATGATTTGTGACCAGATCTATGTAAACTATTTTTATTTGTAACTAAGTTTGTCTTTAGTGTGACTGTGTGTGGCCATGTTTATCTTAATTTTAATTATATGTGACTAGGTATTTCTTGATTATGACTGTCTTTGGTGTGACTGTCAGTGAGGAGATTTATCTTAATTTTGATTGTATGTGATCAGGTATTTTTTAAATATGACCAAGTTTTTCTTAAATATGATGAGTTGACCTGTTTAAATTTTTATTATATGTGATCAGCATCACCATGACCATGACTGTATGTGACTATATATACGTTTACAGTTTTTTGTGACCTAATATGTGAACGACCCCTTTTGTGTGACCAATGTTTGTTAATTATGTCTATATGTGACCTTTTATATGTTTATTGCAACTCTTGTGATCAAGTTTGTGTTATTTGTGACAGTCTATCATTATATTTATTTTCACTGTGAATGTTTGTACCCTTGTTAACTAACTATGGCATATTGTTCTTTGACTGCAACTTACATTAATCAAAAACTTATTTTATTACAAGCTATTTCTCAATCACAAATTACAAATTTATAGGTCACAACTTATTTATCGATTACAAAGACACAAGTTGTAAGTCACAATTACAAATTTAATTATGAATCACACATTTTTAGGTTACATATTATTTATTGTTCAAAATTTATATGTTTTAATGATCACAATTACTCAATAATTAGTCACAACAGCTCTTTATCCAACGCATTCCGCCTCACCACCACCACCACCACCACCACCACCACCCACGGTACAAGCACAGCCTATTGCCTCAGATGGCATTGAGTCCGCCTATCATAAGTATGAGTTGGAAAAGCGAGATAGAGAGAAATAGGCAATAGATTTGACCCATTCCAGCCTATCATCACGTGCATCACATGCCACAACAAAGGTGAATAGTACAAATGAAGAAAGGGTTAAAAAACATTAATATTGTATTGTTTAATTCAATTTAATGTTGTTCGATTTACTCATTTTTAAGAGTGAATGGCATTAGAAATGTAATGTTAGGAAGGATTGGAACACGAGAGCCAAGAAGATCGACAATTGACCAAATATTATTTGCTTGATTTACCAAAATGAAAGTACTAATTAGAGAATAGACTATAAATTTTCTACTCGAGATCTTCTGGACAGATTGTAAACTTTTTGCATCCAGAAATAAAATTAAGTTTGGCATTATTGTGTAACAAAAAGATCCGTTTTAAGGTCATCAGCCCTTGGTTTGTCACATGAAGTCGAGCCCCTTATCACTTCAAATGATTTGTAGTCGAGATGGAATTGTAAGACAACCATCCAACTATAACCACAGAACAACCATATTTCGACTCTAGTTGGAAATATTGTCAATTTCACAGGTAACGATAATGGCCTTAGCTACATCGTCCACCCAACAGTATCAGTAATTTCGGTTGAAATGTTTTCCTTTTATGTCTAAAAAATTGAAGTGAGTGCTATAACAATTTTATGAACAAATGGAAAGCTATCCTCATTAGTAAATGTTTGTGCAAGAAGAAGGTTGAGATCTTGCAACATTGTCCAACATACAGGGCTTCACTGAAACTCGAGAGAGGATCTTGCAACATAACACAGCCTTATTTTTTACAATCTTCATAATACTGAACTAGAAACTCTTTCACACTATAGATACTTTTCGTGCAAAAACGAACAATTTGAACTCATGGTTTTGAAAAGAGAGATCACAATCATATTTTTCAAGAATTGCATGAATGACCATTCCAACTCTTCCATGAATCTCAAGCCTTTTTCATGTTTCTGCAATTAACATGAGTAATTTCACGAAATCTTTGACAACGAATGCAATTATTAGGAGATCAAAAAAATGGAAAATCTAAAAGTTGCATCAGATATATAGAATCTGAATTTTGTACAATACCTGTCAACATTATTTCCATTCTCTTGGCTACTTTTTCCTCTTTGAAATTCAGATGGTTCAGCGATATAATCTGAAACCAGATTCTCATCATTCCAATAACCCAAGTCCCGAATTATTGGATCCACAAACAGATCGTTGGTATCAATAATGTCATCGAATCCAATACATGGTTTGCAATCAGGATATTTAGGGAGACTGAAAGTTGGGTTTTCTACTAAGAACGATGATTGATTAATGCCCATCTTCACTGCAATCGGTTTGGGAGTGCCAATCGACGAGGACGTCATCAAATTTCTTTCTACTCTGATTCAATTTCACTTTCTACTTCGCAAATAAAGAGAGATGGTTCTGCTTTGGTTTCATCTCCTTTCTGCTTTGCAAATAGAGAGAGGATTTCAGTTCTTAATCACCTGATTTCCGTAAAAAAAATTCTTAATCATCTGATTTTTTATAATTAAATCTTAAACCCCTAGTTTTAGGTAATTTCCCATAATTAGAAGTACATAAGATATTGAATTTGAAGTTCAATTTAATTTTATTATTTAGCATGACCTATCAAACCATCCCGATCAATAATGATGCAAAAAATCGTTTAGAATTTGAATGGATATTCATTGAAGAACCAAAAGATTCTTCAATTCGATAAAAGCACATATAATACTTGTTCTCTAAGTTATAAATTGGTGATGACAACCACTAGCTAGAATTAGGACTAAATTCCTATAATCTTGAAAAGTAATTAGTGATATATGGATCCTATTTCCCTCGATGTTATTAAGACAGTTTATCTTGTCCATGTTATTAAGACAGTCTACATCCCAAGTTCGATATATGTTAGCAGGGATAATGATAAATGGTTTAACACAATAAATTGTTAAGTGCCTTCAACTAATTGCTAAATCATTACTATTGTGAATAAAATGCTTCCATTTTTGCTATGATGTTTTTCAAGCAGCAAGACACATACATATCATGCCCACATTAAAGTTTTTCTTGTTATATTTGGCTTATTATTAGAAGCATACTATTGTCCTCTATTAATTTTTTCTTAGTGCAATATATATACAATTGTTCAATCATAGTGTACTAAGAGTATTTTAAAGAGACTCTCTATTTTTAAAGATTATATTATATCATTTGGAAAGCATATGTAAATTTAGAGAATTAACATTTTGAAATACTTCAACAAACTTGTTATATCTAACACTTAATTATACTACTTTCAAAATTTTATTATTATTTTTCTCTATATTTATTTTGACTAGCTTTTCTCTAAGTTATTTTATTATTTTCCTGTATTGAAAACTGAAACATTTTAAATGCATCTAATTATAGATAGTGAGTTTGGCCTCAAACTAAACCAAACCCACTCTTTAAATTAAAATGTTCATTTAAAGAATTTCTTGGAGCATAATATTAAGGATTGACTCTTTAAAATAGAGAGCATCTTATGTTTAAAAAGTCTATTGGAGAATTAAAGAATATGAGAATACCTGTCTAGTTTGGATCATTTTAAAATTATCTTTAGGCTTAAGAAATTTTTTATGCAATTTGTTAATTGTCAATTTGACTGATAATTTTTTCATCGCTATGGTGAGGAATTAAAAAGTTGAAAATAATATACATAATGCATTATTATATTATCTAGATATCTACAAAGACAATTTGAACTAGAAGTTCGAAAGATAATTTTTTTAGATGTATTTACGGATCAAAGAAATTAACAATCTCACAAACCAGCTTTAAATGTTCCATTTCAAACTGACGTCCTCGAAGGATAATTCATTAACACTATTTTTGATAAATCTATGACATATCTGCTTTGTGATGATATTCAATTTTGAGATAAAAATCTCAAAAATAAAAATAAAAATGAGCAAATAGAAAAGATTGTCACATTTATGAGGCGTATATTCTTGGAGAACATATAAGCATAAACAAATAGAAAATACAAAAAAAGGTTCAAATACTTGAAATATTTGAAATTGAGATATTTTAATAAGTTTTGTCGTTATGTAATTAAATAAAATTCTAAAAATTAAAAGTGCTGAAAAATAAAATTTTAAAATTCTTAAAAAATTAAATTCTTGAAATGTACTTTTGTTTCTCTTGTCATAATGATAGATAAAAAAACATAAACTTTCTTGATGGGAAAATATACAGTTTTTGCAAGAAATAAAATCGAAAAGAAAAATGTTGTTGAAAATACTTTTGAACATGATGTACGACATCATATTATGAATAGTGAGGATGTCGAAATAAATTTGTTGAATCATATCTATTGAAGAAATAATTAACCAAATAAAAGGATGCAATCTTGTCAAAAACTAAATTGCTAGAGAAGCTTGAAGTTTATGAACTTTAGTTCAAACATCTAAAAGTGTATACTTATACGAAATATAAATGGCAAAAATGGAGTTGTAAAATGTAATGCCCAACACTAGGTATAAAATTCTGCAAAGACTTGTATAATTACAAATTAACCTGTGGTGGATACATTCACCAGTCTATATCTTGTTATCTTAATAATAAATGAAATTTGATTTGTGTAATAAATATGACTCATCTGACATGACTATTGATAATACTATTGAAGGATTTCACATGCTTGAAGTATATAGTTCAAGTGATATTATCATGATGGGAGTAAATACACTTTGTACTCTCTTTTTTTTATCAATGTTTAGTTCATTGGATTTTTCTGGTAAGTTTTTTTATAGAGTCAACTATTGTAGTGTTCTCAAAAGAATAATGTACTATTTTTCTCACATATTTTTTTCTAATAAGGTTTTAACAAGTATATTCTTTGTTTAATGAACGTCCTGTTACGTCCATAAATTATAAGACATTTATTCCAAAAAATAACTTTTACATATTATAAATTGTGTACAAGATTTATGAAGAGAATAAAAACAGGATCCATTTTTTACTAAACCATAATTTTCCTATAGTTGTTGATCCCAAAAAATGTGTCAACAGAATCCCGACCTCGTTCTCTCAACACAGACATCACCTGCATACAAAACAATCTGTTAGAAGGCAAAGGCCGCTATTTGAGAAAAAGATCCATTGATTGTTTGCACTCCGATAATCAAGTTAACGATTGGACAAAATACTATGAGAGTGCGATAGACAAGAGAGGGAGTTTGGTTAGGATTCGGAAACATACTTTAACGAAGTGAATTCACACATATACATAGGAAAATGTAAATGGGCCAAGCCCAAGATGCAAATGTTCAATTAAAATAGGCCCAATTAATGAACAGTCGATGCCATATTAGTCAATGAGGGACTCCCTCATCACGCGCATGTCACGTAATTTATAGATATAACAATAGTCCTCAAAGTTTGAGTCGTACATTTATGTGCGGGTCAAAATTCGAAATATAAGTAGTCAACTAGATGAGATCTTACAGATTGCCTCAAAAATATAAGTAGCTTCTATATGCAAGAACATACGAACTGCTCCGAAAATATACATCAATCCCAAATAAGTGAGGACTTACAAATTACCTTGAGAATATGAACCACTCCAATAACTCTGGATTTACAAACTGCCTCAGAAAATATGTGTGCAAGTTAGAATAAGAAAGAACTAACAAATTGCCTCGAAAGATAGATATTAAATATAATTTTTTGAAATTTCAGCAACGTCCCCTCTATAATATGGACTGGAACAACCTGTAATACAATATAATATATCCACTGCACATGTACAAAACAAATTGGGTCCACTTACCACTCAAATTACTCATAACGATAAAGTAAATAATGACATATCACATTTCTTCAACATAAAGTGTAGATGGTCTGTCATGCGTCATAGTAAATTATATACTTGCATAGCTCAGTATAACAGTAGTGCTATAGTAAAGCAAGTAACATGTCGACGATGCTAAATTTTGAAAATAATATTATGATACACTAGCAATGATGTGACATGCATACTTGGCAACAATAATATAATGTACATGCTAGCAGTAATAATGTAATGATAAAGAAATACTAGTATCATAATAGTCCCCAAGTCGGAGTCGAATATTTATATGAAGGCCGGACATAAAATATAAGTCCCTGTGATAAAGTTGATGCAAAAGCGAGACTTCGAATATAAGCAGCAGAGAAGATGAGGCGATGCTCTAGACATAAAAAGATATGGTAAGCTAACATCCTTACATTGGGTGGCACATCCATGTCAAAGACTTCCTCCATGGTGTTTGATCCCGCCATGGAAAGGATTAACCTCTAAGGTAGTAAGGTGCGGCTCCGTGTGAGAGGAATCACACTTGTCCTGGTCGAGTCCTTTTTTTACCTCCTTGTAAGGGGATGTCTCTTCCGTGCAAAGCTTTTTCATGGTGTTTGATCCAACTATAGAAGGTTTCGTCTTTGTAGGTGTTAAGGTGGGCCCACCCATCTCCTTACGAAGCGGTTAATGACATCTTTGCATGGTGGATGATTCATCCATGTCGAGGACCTTCTGCATGGTGCATGGTTCATCCATGCTACGGATACTCTCTGAAAATAAAGTAGATGTGACATAGTTAAAGTAGAAGGAAAACTCTGAAAGATAGGTAGCATTAATATAGAGGCATGATGAGCTTTCTGAAGAGAAAATGTGGCTATAATGCAATAACTCATACAATAAGGCATCTCGGGAAGTGACAAATAAATATCAAGCTAGTGGCTTATCTCAAACTATTGTAGACTTATAAGTAGGCCTCGGATAGATAAGGTCTTATAGTTGGACTCAATGATGGTGAAGGGCGATGGATAATCATCTCGCGAAGCTAGGAATAAGTATCTGGCGCTTTCGAAAATAAACATCCCACGAATAGCTCTCAAACTTTCAGTCTTATAAGTGATCTTGAATAGATGAGATCCTATAGCTAGACTCAACGACAGTAATTGGTGAAGAATAAGCATCTTGCGAAGCCAGTAATAAGCATCTGGTGAAGAGAAGAATAAACATCCCGCGAAAAGCTCTTGAACTGTCGAAATCTTATAAGTAGCCTTGGATAGATGAGGTCCTATAGCTAGGCTCGACAATAGTGAGAGGCGAGGAATAAATATCTTGAGAAGCGAGAAATAAATATCCTGCGATACACTCTCTAATTGTCAGAGTCTTATAATTGGCCTCAGATAGACGAGGTGTTACAGCTAAACTCAACAATAGCGAGAGGCTAGGAATAAACGTCTCGCAGCGCCAGAAATAAGCATTTGGCGAGATGGGGAATAAACATCCCGTGAACAGCTATTGAACTATCGAAATCTTATAAGCTGCCTCGATCAAACGAAGACTTATAGCTAAGCTCGACAATAATGAGAGATGATGAATAAATTATCTTGTAAAGCTAGGAATAAGCATCTGGCAAGGCGGGAAATAAACATTTCACGACTAGCTCTCGAGTTATCAGAGTCTTATAAGCGGCCTTGAATAGATGAGGGCTTATAGCTAAACTTGATGACAGTGAGATGAGAGGAACAAACATCTCACAAAGTCAGAAAATAAGCATCTAGTGAGGCGAGGAATAAACATCCCATGAATAGCTCTCGAACTATCGAAATCTTATAAGTGCCTCGGATAGAAGAGAGCTTGTAGTAAAACTCAAGATAGTGAGACAAGGAATAAACATCTCACAAAGCCATAAATAAACATATCGTGAAGCGAGGCATCTCGGAGAGCAAGGAATAAACATCTCGTATGGCGGGGCCGTGAAAGGCTCCTTTTACAAGAATAAACACATTTGGCTCAGCTAAAATACTTCTTTTTCAAGGATAAATATTTCAAGATTTTGTCTCGTCTTTTATTGAAGGAACAAGAACTCAAAATGTCATATCTTCCTTTATTCAGGGAATAGTGACTTATATTGTATTTGATAATAAGAAATCCACGAGCTATGGCTCGCCTTAAATGATGCGAAGTTTTACAAGATAGTCCCAATGATGAGATCTTAGAGCATGCCTCAAACAATAACTTTAGCAGCAACTTTGAAGCTTTCAAATAGGAGAAAAACTTGAGCTCTGGCTTATTCTATATTCTTCATTGCGCTGAAAGTATGATTTATTGGTACACTGACTAAAATTAGCAACTTTATCTAATAATCATAAAAAACTACGAATTTAGATGCCACCAAAAAGTAGACAAAATAAATAATTACATCTAAGGTAATCCATTTTGGAGCTTCAAGTGCACTTTTGTCAATTGATCTTTATATGTAGAGTATGACAGCTTGAAGATTCGGATGATAATAGATGTGTGCAAGGCTATTACCCGAGGGCGAAAAACGGCCAAAATGTCTTGAAAACTTGATGGGTGAAAAACAAAGTGGAAATTAGAAGTTTCTAGACATTTCAGGATCACAATGCAAAAATTAGGTGAGAAAATTTTTTATTCAAAATTCAGGAATTGATCTAACTAATTATATTAATATAAAACATATTAACCCCAATTTCAAACCCTAAAATTCAAATTCTCTTTATCTTTTCTCATTTCTCTAGTAGTCATCAGAAACTGTCACCACCACTGCTGGTATCATAGCCGTCGACGTCACATTCAACCACCTCACCATCTCTACCACACCACAATCATCACACCCACCAAAAAATTCCCAAACTCGTATCCATAGTCGCCGTCGATTCCATCAACACAAAATCGAACCGATCAAGAGAAATAGAGATGTAGACAGAAAAAGACATCACCGGTATGCATAAAACAGCTGCATGGCACTTGCATCACCACCTCACACGATGCAGCGATGATGAGAAACACAACGGTGACGCTGCGACTGTAGCTGCTCGACGGTTGACCTTGTCGTTGCTCGACCAGCTGCACCTCTCATCATTCGTTGTCGTCAATCTGTCGCCGGTGAAAATTAAGCAGCCACTGGATATGAGAAGTGAAATGAAACAACCTGGTAGATTGGATAAAAAATAACAAAACAAGTATAACAACTATGTAAAATGAGTAGTCACGGTTGGTTTTGCATTGCTGTGGTATGTAGTTCTAATTTGTTGGGTATTGGTGGATATGGTTTTACAAATGGTGTTGGTGGTGTGGTGGTAGTGTTGTTTTTATTTATTTATTTATTTTTATTTTTTTGATTGTTGGAGTGGTGGTGGTCGTCGTTATGTTTTAATGGTGTTGGGGATTTGGGTGGTTCATGTTGGTAATGGAACTAGCGGTTGTGATGGTGTCGACAGTAAAGTAATGGTCGACAGTTGTGTGGTGGTGGTGGTCGTCATGTTTTGATGGTGTTGGGGATTTAGGTGGTTCATGTTGGTAGTGGAACTAGCAGTTGTGATGGTGTCGACAGTAAGGTCGTGGTCAATAGTTGTGTAGTGGTGTGGTACATGTAGTGGTTATTGTTTTTGTTATTGTTGTTGGCAGTGATTTTGGTGGTGTTGTGGCGAGGGTGGAATAGTGTTCGTGACCAACTATTTGGTTGACTTGTGACCAAGTATTGGTGGTGAATCAAGATCGGGGATGGGCGTTTGGTGTATGTGACCAATTATTTGATTCTTTGTGACTGACTATTAATCCGTGAAATTCGTTAACTTGTGACAAAAAAATAATTTGTGACCAACAAATTTGAAAATTTGTGACCGATAAAATAAATTGGGTCAATTTTTGATTTGTGATCTCGAAATAATCTGTGACTTACAAATTTTTGATTTGTGACCTCAAAATAATCTGTGACCAATTAATTTGAAGATATGTAACCAGTAAAATAGTTGTGACCTATAATTATGTATATGTGACTATTAATTGTAAATTTGTGAGCTTATTAAATTTAATTAATAAATATTTTTAATTAATTAGTTAATACCTAAATTTTGCATTTTAAAATTTGACACTTGAAAATTGAATTGTGTCAAAGTTAACACCTGCCTTGTGAATTTTTCCCAAAAACAAATCTAGAAGTGTGAACAAAGTCTAGCGGGCCCAATCAAAGTCCATTTGGATCAAATAGAAGTAGCAGCCCAACCGAAGCTTGTAAAATTTCAAGTTGGAATAAATTGTGACGGCCCAAAATAAGGTCCGATGACGGTTAATTATACCATGGAAAACAAATACAGGGCTAGCCCACTTTACCTATAAATGGAGGCATTGCCATGATTTTACATTGGGCTTGGGTATGTGCAAAAGACCCAAGAAATAAAAATGTTGACCCATCCCAGCAGAGTGGCGGGAGAAGCACATTATCCCAAAAAGGTCTGTGTTTTAATGAAATGAATAGTATTTTTTTGAAAAATGTGTGATTGAAAAAGAATGAAAAATTTTTGATTTGTGTGTAATATTTTTTTATAAAATATTATGTGGTTGAAAATAAGAGAGAGAAAAAGAACGAGAACGAGAGCCAAACGGGGGCAATAATTCTTAACATACCTCTTGCAATGACCATCGGACAAAATCCACGAGCTAGTGGAAAGGGACCTGGCAAGAGGGTAACTTGACATTAGCTTACAACAATTTGAAAGGCTGAAAATATTTTGACGACCTTCGTCGGAAGCTAGAAAACTTTGAAGTTATCTGATCACCAAGGGAGGCTTTTATGTGAGACCGCAGCATGTCGATGGTACAACATGCTACCATGTCATGTGTTATCAATCAGCCCATAAAATAGTAGAATAAGAAAATATCTTGTTGGAGCATTTCATCAAGCATTCGCTGGATGGTAATCAGCGGGTCAATTGAAGAGGGTGATTCATTTCCTAAAAACCTTTTTCCCTCCACTTCTCCCACTGTCACCATGGTTGGGGAATATGACAGTGTTGTTTGGGTGTTGAAATTATTAGTCTCGACCGCCTTCAATGCTAATTCTGAAAAATGAAGATCCCAGCCCATTTCTCTTCTTCTTAGCAATAGGCTTTTAATTTAGGATTTTGTTTCCAATTGGTTTTCATTTCTTGCTGGGTGTCTCTGTTTCATTTGATATTTGATTTGTTCAAACAAAAGGTGAATATGGCCGACAATACGGGGGGGAAAGTGAGTATTTTTTTTAATAAACCCACTGGTGGATTTTTGTCGGAATAATACCCATTTTCTTACCTCTGCTTTCCTTCTTGTTGTATGCCATTTTCGTTTCTCCTCGGTAGCTCATCTCTTAGATTTTTGGTTGAGAAATTGCCCAAATAATCATCTTCGATTATTGTCTTTGCTCTTTTTAAGTAGAACACTATCAGAAGTTCTTCATTTTTCGATGACTTTTTGTATGTAGTAAAACATGGTTAATGTATTGATTTTCCACGGACGTTTCCAATTTGTTGACCCTAAAAAATGTGTCAACAAAATCCCGATCTCGTCCTCCACTTAGACATCATCTACACTCTGAATACTCCTCTCAATCCTTTGAAGGCAAAGGTGATCGAGAAAAATATCCGACGACTGTTTGCACACTCCAATGATCAAATTAACGGCCGGACAAAGTAATATAAAAGTGTTAGAGACGAGAGAGAGAGTTTGGTTAAGATTAGAAAACATACTTTAATGAAGTGAATTCACACATAATGGGCCAAGTGATTAGTAGTCCGTGCCCAAAATGCAAAATGTTCAATTAAAATAGGCCCAATCAATGAATAGTCGATGCCACATTAGCCAATGTGGGACTCCTTCCGTCACGCGCATACCACGTAATGTATGGATATAACAACAGTCAACAAATATTAATAAATATTTTGGGTGAAGATGATATTGCTTAAAAGTTATAACAATATAACACGTACTTTATCAAAATTGTGATATTAAAGATATTGGCGTACAAGACATAAAATGTCTCGATACAAGGAAATCAAGGGGAAGTAGTTATACTCTTTTTCTTTCACTCAAGTTTTGTTCCATTAAATTTTTTGATAAAGTTTTAATGCGACAATATTTTTTTACTCCAATTTTGTTATAATTATTTGTACTATTTTTTCCTTTATTTGGTGTTTTTATCCCACGAAATTTTTATCAAATTAGTTTTTTAAATGGCAGTTATTATGCAAGTAGTTATCAGATGGAGAGTGCGGTAAAATTAGGAGATATTATTGATTTGTATTTAATTTTATTTAATGTTTAGATACTATTATCTGCCTAGAAATAGTTTAGCTTTGATTGACACCCATTTTGCAAAAAAGAAAATCTCGCTCCCATTTTCTAAAAAGTGTACCGAAAATAAGGGATAAGTTACACGAATCGTAGGAGTGACAATGCATACACACATGGGTTGGAAATTTTTTAATTCACGTGGGACTCACTTGTCCCATGTGAGGGCGTGATCATCCCCATGATCATCGATGCGGGTCGAGTGGCTTAACTTCGAAAATAAACTATTTTTCCTTTTTCTGTCAGGACAGATATGATGCTTGAACTTTTCAAACCCCATTTCACCCTTCAAGTTACCTTTGCTATAAATAAAATTGTAACGGATGTCAAGAAGTGTCATGAGGGGGCAGTTTTGTCAATTTATTCAACAATGAGAGGACAAATTTGGACATATATATTTTACAGGATGTATGAGTCAATTAACTCTCACTGACGTGTAAGAATTCTGCAAGAATTTTGCACTAATTCCACTATAACAAAATCTCAAAATCTACGAAAAAATAAATTTTAATGCAGACCAAACGTATGCTCAATTGGTCACTATTAGTCAAACTTGAACTCCATTCTAATCAATTTACATTTGTATTTTTTCTTTTTAATCACACATTTTTAATAAAATAATATTATACGTAAATATAAAATTATTCTTTCTTTTTTAATCATGCTTTATTAAAAAATCACTATTCTAAATATATATGTATATTTTATTAAAATTTAATTTTAATGAAATCCAAACAAGGGCGTATTTTGAACCTTTAAATATGGACCAATCCTTATAATAAAATTATATAATCTCTCTCTCTCTATCTCTCTCTCTCTCTCTCTCTCTCTCTCTCTTTCGATTTTA
>NC_036253.1:11111416-11162747 GCF_002742605.1 Olea europaea var. sylvestris | reverse complement strand
AGAGTGGGAAAAAAAATAAAAAAATAAAAACCCCTAACAGATGAAGATCATATAAATCTTATCCATCCGAAAATCTTTCGATCAAATCCCTTTATCAGGCACCCGTTTTGGATAATAATTCATCATTTCTCATGGCACAGCAAGAGACCATCGACAAAACTCCCCGCCGCATCAAAATCATAGCCGGAGCCGATGCCTTCGGCTGCAACTTGAAAGACACACTCTTAACCCACCTCCGTTCTCAGAACATCGAAGTGGAAGACCTCGGAACTGATAAGTACTACTCCGTCGGCGAAGAAATCGGCCGCCGTGTCAGCCAGGCAAACACCGATGATTCCGTCGAAATCCGTGGCCTACTGGCTTGTGGCACAGGCGTGGGTGTTGGCATCTTTGCTAACAAGTTCCCAGGAGTATACGCCGCCACCTGCCTCACCCCAGCTGAAGCGCTCAATGCTCGGTCCATCAATAATTGTAATGTTCTTGCTGTCTCTGGTATGTCTACTGCCCCTGAGGTTGGTTTAGATATTCTGAACACCTTCCTCAACACCCCCTTTAAGGCCCCGTGCCCCGCTTCCGGGTCCAATCCGTGGCCGGAAGATATCCAGTCCTTTTTTGACACGTCTGTCAAAGAAATGTCTGAAATTGGGAAAACTAAAATCGAGAAGAAAACTGATGGTATTGCTGATTCTCCGGGTTTTATTTGCTCCCTGGCGAAAAGCCGGGATCAAAAGGAGTTTTCGCCTGTGGATATATTGCCTGGTGCGTCCATGAAAATTTTGAGGGAGACACCTACATCGGCTATAATGAGGTTTAAGGCCGGCAGCGTGGAGCCGGCCCATCATCATACTTTTGGGCATGATTTGGTGGTTTTAAGTGGGAGTACATGTGTGTGGAACTTGACGAAAGGAGATAAATATGAATTGGGGGTGGGGGATTACTTGTTTACACCGGCTGGAGATGTGAATAGAGCGAAGTATTTTGAGGATACTGAGTTTTTTATCAAGTGGGATGGACACTGGGAGGAATTGTTCTTGGATGAGGATCTTGCTGCTGCCAATGCTGCTATTGAGAAAGAGAAACAGAAGTAATTACTAGCTGATATGATAAGTATTATACTTGTAAATTTCCTTGCACGAAGTTATTGGTTATGTGTCGTTTGTGTTGGTTTGATTTACTAGTTTTTCTTCGGCTGCTCTTTTGTTATAGTGTACTGGTTTGATCTTTTATAAGCCTGAGTATGTATATGAAGTTGTAATGAAATCTTTTTGTGACCGAAAGATAATAAGTGATTAATTAAATTGTCAATTTGTGATTAAATTGTTAAGATTTATGATTTTAATATATTTAATTAATTAAATATATAATTAATTAATTAAATTATAAATAAATTTTAATAAGTATCTAATTTTTGAATTTTGAAACATTTGTTCTTATATTTGAAATGGGTGATACTCAACCCCTATTTGTTTCTCATTTTTGGGATAAAATGTATTATGTAATAGTAGTTTTTTAGAAAATGTGTGGTTGAAAATAAATTTTGTAAAAATATATTTTTGAAAATATGGGATTCAAAGAAGGGCTTAATTTCTTAATTATGAAATTTTCCCTTGATTTAGTTGGGGGCAAGTACATACTTTTACAGTTAATTTCTTAATATCAACAAATGCAACACTGTATCTGTTTAAAAAAAACAAAAAACAAAACAAAACAAAAGGAAAATGCAAAACAGTAATCTCACCCCATCTTTAATAATATATTGTTAAACTTTCATTTACAATCTATCTAGAGATAGCAATGGGCTCGACAACATAGCACATAGTCTCAAATGTTCTGTAAAGGATCATTCAAGGGTCGAGTCGAGCTTGACCCATGAGCTCATCATTTTTTAATATAAAAATCTTCCTCATTTATTCTCGTTTGGAACTAGCTACTTAATTTTTTAATAGACGAAATTAAAATTGTACACGAATAACTTATTATGTGTACAACTTTTTTAAAAAATAAAATATTATTAAGAGAATAACAAAGTTTGATTTTATGACGAAATTAAATATTATTTCTTTGAATACACGTAATTTCAACATACCTATTTTGTATTCGAAAATGGGCATCTTGTCAATTACATACATTAATCTTTCCAAAATTGTATCCTTTGAGTCAGCTCCTAAACTTAGAAAAAGTTCGCCTATCTGCACTCAAAGCAGACTTCGAAACTACATTACTAATTGGAGGTGTTAGTAAATCTTTTATAAATACATAAATAATGAGATATCTACATTCGTGACACCTCAAAATTTCATTACATTAGCAGGTTCTACATTCGTAGGCATTTGATGATTAGAATATTTATGTACTTCAACAGGCTGCCACCTTGAGCTAGAGCTGAATTGCGTCCGATGTCTATATGTAGGAGACATATTAGAAGAATGTGCATCAAATCTTTCATCCCTGATGTCCGTAAATAAATTCATTTTTTTCTCATATTCTTGAAGATTTGTTAGGGGGATGTGGAGGGTACATTTTGCACATAATAGCTATGCATACAATTCATATATGAAAATTAACTTGTTTTCTAATAAGAGTATTAGAATTTAATGGATTTGTGATTTGTCTAATAACATGTTTAGTGCCTTTTAAATTGTACCTAGGTCCATTACAAATGCTAAAGGAAATAGCATAGGCAAGTCTTTCCAGTATTTTTTAAACTTTAGGCTTGTTTGACAGTCATTTTTGGGAAGATTGAGTTTTTGAATATATATATATTGAAAAACGTGGTTAAAAAGTAGAAAAAAAATTGAGTTTAAGTGAAAAATATTTTGTTATGAAAATATATGGTTAAAAATGAGTATAAAAAAAAGATTTTTGAAAGAATGATTACCAAACAGTAGCTTAGTTCCATAGAAAATAATATTTAAGTAAAATCAGGATAATTTCTGTATTTATTAAAAGTTCTTACAATAACAAAACGACGTTCAAAATTTCTGAGACTAGTGGAGTAGGATACATTAGATAAGATGTTTGTAGCATCATAAAATCTTTTAACTTTAAAAGCTAATTATAATATTCTATAATTGAATGTTCTTATATTCCCATAATTTTTGTAATGAGTAAGTTGATTTCCATTTATACCTTACGTCAGTTACAAAATTTTTGGAATCCACTCTAAAATGAGCATAATATTCCTCGAACATTTGTTTTTCACTTGGTGATATATATCAATGCATCTCTAATCTACAATTTGATCTTTAATATACTTCATACCATTTTGTACAATTAAATTAAAGATGTGACACACACAACGAATATGAAATAAAAAATCATCAAAATCAGAATTAAGTACCCCTACATAGTTTATCTACAACAGACTTATTAACATTAATATTATCAAACATAAGAGAGCGAATTTTTTTTGCAACAATATTCTTTTACAACTTGCATAAGAGCGTTAAAATATATTGTTAGCATTATGAGAATACTCAATTATCTTGAGGAATAATTGCAGCAGAGGCTCCAAACCTTTATAATATTAGCAAGCTTTTTTCAAACATTTGTTTTGTTGCAATCGTCACCCCAAACCTTTCGAAATATTGCGACGAAGGCCTTTTTTGACAATTTTCATCAAATGTTTGTTAGTTGACTAAGAAATTTGACTTTAACTACATTTTTAATATTTTTATAAGGGTAAAATAGTAACTTTTATTTATTAGATTAAAATAAGTTAGAAATTAAATTAGAAAAAAATAAGAAATAAGAATTGAAAAAAAAAAAAAAAAAAAAAAACCAATCATCTTCTTCCTCTCACATCACCTCCACCTCAAATCCAAAATCAACCACCGTGAACCACAAAAACAAAAATAGATGATCTACAGGGCCATTAAAAAAAGATCCCAAAAATATTTGATAAGAACCAAATTACAAAGTTTTCAGATAACTCAGAAAAATGATGTACTACAACGACAAGGTGAGCATAGATTAATGAGAAATGAAATAGCTAAAATGCTACATGCAGACTTAGAAGAAAATTACGGCAAATTTCTTCGATTTGAAAGTCTGAAAAGAAAGAGAAATGGAGATAAAGTTCGAGGCGACGGTCCAACAGAAAAGGCATTGTAAGAGTTGAGTGAAGTAGAAGCCAACTCCATTGAATAGTCAAATTTGATTACAAAATTGACAACAACAAATTTCTGAGAGCAAAATTGTTCGATAATAATAATAAAAATCACCATAATACTCAAGTGAAGGATAATCTTTCACGAAACTGAAGGGAGAAACTTATATTACTCATTTTCATACTTTTTCGAGAGTTGGACTTTCTGAAAAAAAACAATGCTCTTCTTCCTCGTTATGACCAGTAACAGGTGGAGGTGGCTGATTTTGGGTTTGAGGTGGGATGGGTCTAGGGCTAGGGTGAGAGAAAGAAGACAATTGGTTTCTTCTTCTTCTTCTTCTTCTTCTTTCTCTTTGAGTTTTCTAGTTGGGTTTGCTGTCGATTTTGGTACGGTGAGTGTGTATTTTGGTTCAGTGTGCGTGATTTTGCTGTGGATTTTGATTGTCTGTGCGTGATTTTTGGAGAAGAGATTGGGTTGTAAATGTATAATCATTGTCTTACAGCTTATTGGGCTTTTATTGGTTCTAAGTTATTTTAGTGGTTGGACTACTATTTTAAGTTGGGCTCATATTATAGGGCTGTTGTTGGGTAGATTCTATTTGGGCAAATTGTGTTCCCAGTTGGGCTGATTTAGGTTGGTTACTGTTATTTGTGATCCTTTTCTTTTTAGCTACTTCTTTGATTTGTTATTTGGATAGTGTGGTTTGTATCTATAGATGACAAGTAAAAGAATTTAGTTATGACTGATGTCATTCCAGTGATGTCCAAAATCACGAAGTATAAGTTGGTTGGTCCAAATTATTTAGAATGGTGTAAGAAAATCAAATTTATCTGCGGTGTATTTCTATGGCCAATCATTTTATTGAAGATCCACCAACGGATAATACTTGCCAGACAGGACTAAGAGATGATGCCCGATTATTCTTACAAATCCATAATTCAATTGACACAGAGATAGTGAGCTTGATTAATCACTGTGAATATGTTAAGGAATTAATGAAATATTTAGAATTTATGTACTCTGAGAAAGGGAATGTGTCAAGTATTTATGAAATTTGTAAAAGTTTCTATCGTACTAAACAACAAGATCAGTCTCTTTAGGCTTATTTTATGAACTTAAGAAAACCTATGAAGAACTAAATGCCTTGCGACCTTTTAGTCCAGATGTGAAAGTTCAGTAAACTCAACGGGAGCAAATGGTTTTGATGAGTTTTCTAGCTGGTCTTAATTCTCAGTTTGAGACTGCTAAATCCCAAATCCTCTCCAGTGTTGAGATTCTATCTCTGCAAGAAACTTTTACTAGAGTATTTCGCATAAACATTAGTGCTTCTGCTGCTTCATCAGTTCAGTCTTCTAGTGCTCTCGCAATGATAGAGGTAATACAAGAGGTGGAAGTATAGGTAGTCGGGTCAATCGAAGTCAAAATGAAGGGGTAGTTGTTAGCTACTACTGTCATGAGTCGGGTCATACCAAATACTCATGTCTAGATTGCACAAATAAATTTCACGAGTCTCACTCAGCTCATGTTACAACTACTGCTGCTAGACCCATCTCATCTTCGGAGCAAACCATTACAGTTTCTGCAAATGAATTTGCCAAGTTCACTCAGTACCAAGAAGCATTGAAGAATTCATCTCACCCTACCTCTGCCATTATTGAGACAGGTAAATCTAATGCATGTCTCCTCTCTTCTTCATCAAAATGGGTCATTGATTCTAGTCTCTTCTCCACTTTTCAATTGTATACATTTCCTTCAAATGTTACTTTAGCTGAAGGTTCTACTTCATCTGTTCTTGGTTCTGGCACTATCAATCCAACACCATTAATTCCCTTATCATTTGTCTTAAGTTTACCACAAATTTCCTTCAATTTGACGTCCGTAAGTAACCTTACTCGGACCTTAAACTGCTGTGTCTCATTTTTTCCTGATTAATGTCTCTTTCAAGATCTTATGACGAAAAAGATAATTGGTAAAGTACATGAATCAGACGGTCTCTATATCTTGGATACCCAGGTGCACAAGTCTTTTGCGTGTTCAAGTGTCTTAACTCCTTTTGCAGCACATTGTCAGTTGGGACATCCATCGCTATTTTTGTTGAAGAAATTATATCAGTTTCAAAATGTATCGTCTTTAGATTGTGAATCTTTTCAATCTGCAAAATGTCATCGTTTGTCCTCGATTCCTCACATCAATAAAAAAGCTAGTTTTCCTTTTGAGTTAGTTCATTCACATGTTAAGGGTTCTTGTCATGTTGTGTCCAAAATTGGATTTCGGTATTCTGTGACTTTTGTCGAAGATTTTTCTCGTGTGACTTAACTTTATTTAATGAAGAATCGTTCTGAGTTATTTTCTCAATTTAGTGCCTTTTGTGCTGAAATTAAAACTCAGTTTAATGTTTTTCCAATTCTTTTCATTTACAGACTTACATGCTTCAAAGTGATATTCTTCATCAATTATCGTGCGTTAACACCCCCTCTCAAAATGGTGTGACTGAAAGAAAAAATAGACACCTTCTTGAGACAGCCAGGGCACTTCTATTCCAAATACATGTTCCTAAACAATTTTGGGCTGATGAAGTCTCCACGACCTTTTTTTGATTAATCGAATGCCTTCATCTGTTCTTCAAGGTGAGACTTCTTATAGTATTATTTTCCCTACTAAACCCTTGTTTTGTATTGAACCTAGGATATTTGGTAGTACTTATTATGCTCGTGATGTTCGTCACCAGATAACTAAATTAGATCTCAAATCCTTAAAATGTATTTTTCTAGGTTATTCTCGTCTACAAAAGGGTTATCGATACTACTGTCTGAATCTTAACAAGTATGTGGTGTTAGTTGATGTTACCTTTCTGGAACATATTCATTTCTTTCCCACAACTTCTATTTCTTTTAGCAAGGGAAAAGATGATGATCTGTCGGTTTGCCTAGGCGCGATTTGGTTTGAATCAGTTTCGACTTCAACCCGAAACCAAAACCAAATTAGTTGATTTGGGCAAATTTCAACCCAAACCAATCCACTCTAATTCTTAAATCGAACCGAACCAAGCCGAATCGTTTTACTTTGCTACGGTTATCCACCGCCCTTCATCTAACTGCTTTAGTCAAGCAGTCACGTGCCTCTTCCATCCATTCGATCCTCGCTCTCAACACAAACGGGAGTCAGGGAGTTGGTGGGGGCCTTAGGTGCACTTAAATTACGAGAACTAAAATAACCAAATAATTTTATATTATAAGAACTATTGACTAACAAATAAAATCAAGTTAACAGACACGGATCGATAGAAAACTTAAGAATTTTACTCTTTTTTATGTATTATGCAGTCTAACTGCCTTGATATAGAAAAAATGTTAAGTATAACATAATAAGCTTGTAAAAGAAAATTTTCAGTGCTATTACTTACTGGCAACATCATAGATTAGAAAGAATCGAGATATAGTTATGAGATTAGAGTTTATCTTTTGATTTTTATTTTAAATTAAAAAAAATGTGAACACATAAGTGAGTTGAGTTATGTTGATTCGGTTAACCAATGGTTTGAGACTTCAAACCATGACTGAACCGACCCACCATGATTTTATTTAAAAGAAAATCAAACCAAACAAATTACATGTGTCGAACCAACCCGAATCGACCCAAGTTAGTTTGGTTTAATTGGTTTGGTCGATTTTTTTGCCCAGGCCTATGTCGGTGTATCATGCCACTTACCAGTCAGTTGATGTTACTTCTACACATGTTGCTCTCATACACCTCCACCTATTTGCCAGATGTATTCCAAATGATGAAACCCTCATGATACATGTTCGGCACCTAACTCTTCTTTGACATTGGATCCCGTGATCTTAATCTACCTATCGCTCTTCGCAAAGGTAAACGTCAGTGCACTTATCCTATTTCATCATTTATTTCTTATGATCATATGTCCTCTTCTTCTTGCTCTTTTGTTGCCTCCATAGACTCCGTAACTCTTCCGAAAACTCTTGATGAAGCCTTATCCCCATACTGGTTGGCATGATGCTATGGTAGAGGAGATTAACACTTCAAATGCTAATGGTACTTGGGATTTAGTAAATTTACCTGCAGGAGAAAAGGCTATTGGATGCAAGCATGTGTTAGCGGTCAAAGTCAATCTCGATGGATCGGTGGCTAGACTTAAAGCTCGTCTTATGGCTAAAGGCTATGCCTAGACTTATGGTGTGGATTACTCTGACACTTTCTCTCCTGTAGCTAAATTAACGTCTATTTGCTTGCTCATTTCTATGGCAGCTACACATAATTGGCCCGTACGTCAGTTAGACATCAAAAATACTTTCTTACATAGTGATCTCAAAGAGAAAGTTTATATGGAGCAACCACCTGGATTTGTTGCTCAGGGGGAGTATGGGAAAGTGCGCCATCTTCAAAGGTCCTTATATGGTTTGAAATAGAGTCCACATGCGTGGTTTGGAAAATTTAGTCAAGTGGTGGAAAAGTTTTAAATGCAAAAGAGAAAGTCTAACCACTTAATCTTCTACAAACAATTTGAATCCGACATTTTTCTCCGTGTTATGTATGTTGATGATATTGTTATTACCGACAGTGATACTATGAGAATTTCATCTCTAAAGTCATTTCTTCACACCCAATTTCACACAAAAGACTTAAGAGCGTTGAAGTATTTATTGGGAGTTGAGGTGACAAGAAGCAGGAAATGCATCTTCTTATCTTAGAGAAAATATACGCTTGATTTATTAACTGAGACAGGAAAGTTGGGAGTTAAGTCGAGCGATACTCCAATGCTTCCTAATTTGTAAATTACCAAAGATGGTTACTTATTTGAAGACCTTGAGAAGTATAGAAGACTTGTTGGGAAATAGAACTACCTTACAGTAACCTGTCATGATACTGCTTATTCTGTCAATATTGTAAGTCATTCATGTCTTACCCAACAGTTCATCATTGGGCAACCTTAGAACAGATCCTGTGTTATCTAAAAGGAGCTTTTGGACGTGGGATATTATACAGAAATCATGGACATACATCTCTGAAGTCCTTTCTTCACACCCAATTTCACACAAAAGACTTAAGAGTGTTGAAGTATTTATTGGGAGTTGAGGTGACAAGAAGCAGGAAATGCATCTTCTTATCTTAGAGAAAATATATGCTTGGTTTATTAACTGAGACACGAAAGTTGAGAGCTAAGTCAAACAGTACTCCAATGCTTCCTAATTTGTAAATTACCAAAGATGGTGACTTACTTGAAGACCCTGAGAAGTATAGAAGACTTGTTGGGAAATAGAACTACCTTACAGTAACCCGTCATGATATTGCTTATTCTGTCAGTATTGTAAGTCATTCATGTCTTACCCAACAATTCACCATTGGACAGCCTTAGAACAGATCCTGTGTTATCTAAAAGGAGCTCTTGGACGTGGGATATTATACAGAAATCATGGACATACTCACATCGAATGCTTCTCAGATACAGATTGGGTATGTTCCAAAATTGATTGAAGATCTACAACTGGCTATTGTGTTTTTGTTGGAGGCAATTTAATCTCATGGAAAAGTAAGAAGCAAAATGTTGTATCCCAATCCAGCGTAGAATCGGAGTATAGATCTATGGCACAATCTGTGTGTGAGATAGTGCGGATATACCAGCTCTTAACTGAAGTTTGTCTTAGGGTTTCAATACCAGCAAAGTAGTGGTGTGACAATCAAGCTGCTCTTCATATTGCTCCCAATCCTGTATTTCATGAATCAACTAAACACATTAAGATTGATTGTCATTTCGTTCGTGAGAAGGAGCAACCGAATTTAATCTCTACAAAATATGTGAAAACTAGAAAACAACTAGGAGATATTTTCACAAAAACTTTAAATGGGATTCAAATTGATTATATTTGTAACAAGCTGGGTATGATTAA
Source organism: Olea europaea var. sylvestris (assembly GCF_002742605.1). NCBI lineage: Eukaryota > Viridiplantae > Streptophyta > Magnoliopsida > Lamiales > Oleaceae > Olea > Olea europaea. The sequence goes on along the minus strand of NC_036253.1, from coordinate 11,152,732 downwards.
TACCTATGCTCCAGCTTGAGGGTAGCATTATGAAATGTACAGCCGGTAGGATTATATAACCTTAATTATATGGATCCTTTCCTAATATAGATTCCCATACACACACACACACACTTCTCCAAAGAAAAAATCAATGAAATTATTCTCTCCAAATAACAGGGACCAAAGTGCACAAGTCAAAACGTTTAAGGACCCGAGTTGCACATTTGGAAGGACTTGATTGAAAAAGAATTCAAAATTTAAAGACAAAATTGGATGCAATCAAAGTTGAAGGACCATCAATTTTTTAGGGACCAAACTGAAGAAAGGAAAAAGAGAGAGGCTAAGGTGTGCGTCTAAAACTGCAGCTAAGGTGCATGCCTAAGACTACAGCTAAGGGCACAAGGAGAATACATCAAAAAAGGTGAAGAAATATTTGGAAAACTCAAGATTAATCTATAACAATTTTCAAGAATCCAACCAAGAAGGGGGTTTCACTTTTATCTTGAATTTAATCCATTATTTTTCTCCATTTGTAATGTATTGTGTAAAATATTCTCATTTTTATCATTTATATAATATAGGCTAATTTATTGTGTTGAAATTTATGATATTAGTTTAATTTAGCCTTAATTAATTTTAATATTTGCCCTTCAATGTTAAAATGCTTATTTTTATGTGTTTTTACTATTGTTATTGTTGCATTTTCATTTATGTGGCCAATGAATGATTATATTTAGTAATTTGTACATCGTTCGATGGAAGATTGTGCATTTTAGAACAAATAGTAGAAACCCTATATTTGTGTAGGGGATAGAAATATACCCCTACTCTAGGTGACCCATTGCTATTTTCACAAATATTTAATGTGATTGTTTGGTTTTAATCGACATAGAGATATGGTAGGTTAAACTAATCAATTAGGGTTAATTTAGCTGGAGAAAGGTAATTAAATAAAATAGGAAAATTGGATCTAATATCGTAAATAAGTAATTTGTTAATTGGCTTGCGAAGAAATTAATTGGGCGACGATTAAATGAAACAATGTATCCCAACAACGTTTTCCTCCGAAATTTCCAAGAATTTTATATTTTCTTATTTTGTAGATTTTTAGTTACTTTTCAAAATCAAATCTTTATTGTGTGTTTGTTTCTTTTTATTGTTAAAATTAAATTAATTAAAGTTGTGTAATCGAAAGTACACATTCCTCGCGTGATCGATAATCCGGACTCAAAATGTCCACTTATTATTTGAATGTGACCTGTGCACTTGCGATATGCACTTTTAGCTAACAAGTTTTTAACTCTGTTGTTGGGAAATGTCTTTATTTTGATTACCACTTTAGTTAATTTTAGTTTTAACGATTTCTTTTTATTCATTTTAAGTACTTTTATTTTTGTATATTTTGGCTAACCCCCATATTTTTAATCTATCTCGCGTTGGCATTTTCTCATTGCACTTTTCAGCTGTAATTGCATTATTCCGATCTTGGTAAAGTAATAAAGTTTTTGCAATGTCTAATCTATATTTTGACTACGGAGTTATGCTTGCAAGTCCAAGATGTGAAATTTGTCAAGCGATGCATTGTACAAGGCAATACTTGTTTTCGTGCACCGATACCTCAATGTCGAAACTTTTTTTGATTTAGACAATATTTGAGATGTCGAAAACAAGCAATGGACAATTTCGATTATAGTTACATACTCGTGGGAGATCATGTAACTGGTGATTGGGACGAGGACATCCAACTTTCGAGAGATGGTCCTCCATTTTTGAATGAGAGGGTACTTGCAAGTTGCAAAGTATTACAATACTTGCCAAGTTGGATGAAGAAGACATGCTAGTAAGAGATTACAAATATTGGGATAGATTTCAAAAGTAGGGTATAATCCACCCAACGAGGTTTATAGGAAAGACTTGCCATTGCCCGTGGAGTTAGATGATGGACCAGTCATTTAATCCAAAGATGAGTAAACTATTGGAGAAGAGCTTAAAGAGAATGAAAAAATTAATCACAGCGAAGCTAAATGAAGATATGGCAATCAATGATCGACTTACATTATTTTGACATGGTTGATTGTCAAGAAATTGATTTTGTCATTAAGTAGGATAAGGAAGTAGAACTCTTCATTGTTGAATTTGAATTGGATGGAATAAGCAACTCCTATTATATGGAAATGGGCAATGTTGAGTTTTGGAGATGTAATGAAGAGTGGAACAAAGCCAAACGAAGGAAAATGGGCAAGGCATCCAAAGACTTTTTAGGTGCTTGTGATTTAATTGTCAAATCCGAGCTAAAGACTATAAAAAAGCGCTTATTGAGAGGCAACCCAACTTTTTAATTTTTAAGCTTTTTATTTACTTTTATATATTTTTATGCTCTGATTTGATTAGCTATCATTTTTTGTAGGGAATTTTTGAAGTCCCACATATCTATGGTTTTTCACAAGTTTGGGGGTAAATTGGTGTACAAGAAGGTCACTAGCCCAAGTTCATCAAGAGCATCACAAGTCCAATTCAAGCATTGGTGCCTCTTCACAATTCTCTTTATCTTGTTGTTAACACATTGAAGACAATGTATGATTTAAATTTCGAGGTGCTTGTGCTTTATTAGTGATTTTGTGTTGACGTGTTAGATATAACCTTGCCGGCTTTGAATGGTTTGATGTTTAAAATTGTTATTGATTCATGAATTATGACCAAATATGCTATTTGTGCCTAATTTTTTTTTCAAATTGCTTATCCATGTGAGATCCCAAATTACTTTGAGCACAATAGACATGATTAATTGTCCATGTCTGCATATACTTCTAAACATTTTCACAAAATGTTAGTGTCATAAAAAATAAGAGTAAATTAGATAGACTCAAAAAAAAGTATGACATTTTGATATTCATCCAAGTTCTCCTGAAGCATTGACCAAAGAAAGGAAAACTATTAAATGGTTTAGCGCACCCCACATCTCAAAGATATATGCATAACTGAGAGGATGTTACTTTGAAGAGCTCACATTGTGGTAGATCAAGTAATACATTTACATGCAATTCTATCATGAGTTAATGTACCTCATTTTCTCTCTTAAACCATATATAATCACTAATATGTCTAAGCGGTTAAAAGAAAAATGTAATGTAATTATTTGGCATCAAACTATAAATCTTTACATTATAATTCTCTGCATCCTTCCCGACATTTTCATTTTGAAGAAATTCAAAACCAATTTTGACACCACATAAAAATCAATGTAAACTCATCTGCCTTTATGAGATTATTAACTCTATTCACTCGTAGTACACATATATTTCCATTCTCTAGCTGTCCACCTGATGCTCATAACTTAAATCCTTGGTATAGCTTAATTAAGATGGATAAGTTATCGAAATACAATCTACACACAAAAGTTGAATGACAACCCTAGAGACTTGAATGAATAATATGGAGAAGGTTAACTACAAACATCATAAAATTGGTTTGAGCATCAAAGTATAATATATATATTTTACACTTTTTCAATCACATTTTAATAGAGTAACATATATTAATAACAATATATATGAGTTACAAATATAAATTGAATAATATAATTGTCAGTTTTTTTCCCTCAAATACTCGTAATTGTTACCTTATACTAAATGGTTTATATTCCTGACACCTAGGCATCAAATTATAGAGAGCCATTTTTCAACTGGTTCACATCAAAAATTGAAATGAAAACTGGTTATGTTCTTTTACAAATATAAAAATGAAATATGAGTCATGTTAAAACTAGTACATGAACAATAAGTACAGACATAGTACAATTCTACAAATATATGCAAAGAGGTATAGAACTTGAGGGTTATGAAAGCCATCAATGAACCATCTTAATGAGTAAACTTAACCACTTCACTAAATTAAGGCATACAGGTTAGCAGGTTCACTACTTCAACGAAAATAAATTTTCATAACCTATTTTGACTAGCTTTTGTTCTTCTTCAAAAAGGAAACTTTTTTCTTCAAGGAGTCACTAGGACATTCTATGGACTCTGTATGCAGTTGTTTAAAATTTAACACAAGCAATATAGTGCATACGTAGTCTTTATCAATTAGGAGTCCTGGGCTCGAGACTGATTTAGATGATTTTAAATCAATTCTGGAAAATACTTAAGGGTCTAAAAATACTTGCCATGTTTTGTTAATGGTTTATGCTAATGGCAGCAAATTGGACAACAAAATTTAAATTTAATATTAGATCTCTAATGAAAGTATAATGATGGTGATTTTAGTTATAATCATGCAACTAAATCACTAAATAAAATACAAAATCAGCAAAAATAATTTTTCATTTCAATCCAATACTATTTTACAGGCTTTTCTTTGCACTTATAGAGATAAGACACATAAGCCTATATGTGTTTAATTTATTTTTAGGATTAATAATATAACGTTAATAAAGACATTATAACTGAAGACTGTTGATGCTGTGCATATAACTTTTTACAACATAAAGCATATATATTGTCTTCCACTAAATCTTTCTAGAACATAGACATATTAATTTAGCATCAAAACATGGTAAATAACTTTACCTCTTGAAGATTACACTTAAAAGGATAACCTTAGTACAAGAGTAAGTCCATTTCCATCAGCCCGCCGGTGGGAGCGAGAAGTTTCGGATATGTTTGGCGTTTCTTCCATCAATCATCCAAATCTACATCATATATCAACGGATTATGGTTTCGAGGGTCATCCATTACGAAAAGACCCTCCTTTGAGTGGACATGACGCTATGATGATCCAGAGAAACGTGTGGTTTCTGAACCCATTGAGATGACCCAAGAATTTCGCTATTTAGATTTTGCCAGTCCTTGGGAACAGCACAGCGGCGAATTCCTAAGATGTTCAAACCCAAAACTGCCTACTTATAGTTTCAAAAATCATATCAAACAATCCATAAGAAAGGGTTATTTACACACAAATCACTCAACACGACTTTTGGTGGCCAGCATGTGAAGATACACTATGTATTTGATAGGATTCGATTGGTATGTGATGTATTATTGAGACGGTTCTGAGCTACGACCATGTTTGGAATTGAAACAGAGTTTACTCCATCCAATTTTAGCTTTGGTGTAATCTTGAAGCATATGGAGAGCTAGATATGCACAGTACACTTGATTTTCAGCTATAGATGTGTGGGTGGCGCAGGCATGGCATTTGCTTTGTGACCAAGCTGCTGCTTCCATGATAGCCGAAGAACTTGTTCAGTTATCTCGGGTTCTGTATTTATTTACTAGCTCTGGTGGGATCGAAAAATTAGCTGAAAATCTTCCTGGTGTAACACCCAATGTCCTAAAAATGCCTTAAAACCCTAAAAGTACGTACTAAATGCTGTATGGATGAAATGTAAAATGTAAAAGAGACTGGTCTGTTGGTACCACACTTCCCGCTCCATAGAACTTAACTCAGGCTTGCAACTTTGACACCTTCTCAATTGAAAAGAATATGATTTTGACGTGAAGTTGACAAAATGTTCGTTAAGAGCGACAATGAAGATCATTTGGTTGGGTAGCATCCAACTGGAAAATCAAATAGTAGGATCATTTGGTGCCTATTGCAAGGTAGGCTGGATTCAGGTCACATTCCAATCAGCGTTTGTAGCAGGCAAGAAATGGTGTCTGGGATCAATAATAGTATAAAGTAGGCCAAAAGGAAAATAATTGGAACATGTAGATCTATCATTCAAAAGATAGGATGAATCACCAATAAAGAATTCTCCATCCGTTCAACATAAAATATTTTTGGCATACTAAAGAATATGCATTGAATCTTCAAAATAACCTGACCAAACTGTGCACCTGCTTAATGATTTTTGAACGTGTGGCAAAGAGAATCAAATTTACAGAGGACGTTATTGGATTCTCGAGCTAACCTGATACTAACTCTCTTTAGAATCAGCTAGCTTCCTTTTAAGTACCTCGTTCTCCTTCCGAAGTTTCATTATCTTCTGCTTCAGTGTCTCCATGTGTTGATTTGAAGTTGAGTCTCGTTGCAGTTCAGCCAGCTTTGATTGGCTCATAAACACTGCAGATTTATAGAAAGAACTTCTAACTTTTATTTTGATAGAATGGTTTAAACTAGAAACTAAGAAATATTCCACCATTCTTGTTAAAATAATGGGCATTAGCATTTAGCACTCACATTCTTTTTCCAAATCCGGAAACTTCTTGTTCAATTCATTTTTCTCTTCTTGCTCAATCAGCAGCAAATCCTTTAAACCCTGAATCTCGTAGCAGTCTGGCGTAGAACAGAACATTTGGAACTTAGAACAAAAGAACTAGACAATTTGAACTCATTAAGCTTGCTTAGGACCTCACATCTGGATTCTACTTCGGAGCAAACTTGCTCCAATCTTCTTGTCAGCATATCTATATGGTTCTTGTGTACAGCTAAATCTTGGTGAAGCTGACTAGCAGCTGCTTCATTCGCCACCTTTTGCATTTGGAAACCTCTAATTTTATGCCAACATCGAATCTCAGTACAAAATTCCCAGTCCTCCAACAATTATCTTAATTTTTGTCTACCGAATGGCAACTTACCTGATCTGAGATTCCAAGTCTGCAATCTTTGTCATGTGATCTTGTTTAAGCCATTCAACTGCGTTCTTATATTCCTGATTACACATTGAAACTGTGTTAAAGTCTAATGCAGATTGTACAATGCAAGAATGCTTAACACGGCATTTACCAGTACTGCCAAACGATTATATATTACCAGCAAAATACACGTATAAAACGATCATCCAGAAACGTTTTCTCTTATCACATTTCGATTGCCTATGTTACCCCATACAGTGCAGAGACGACATTCCAAGGTCCGTCTCATTTTTACGCACACAAAAAGATTGCACGGATAATGAAAGGATAAAAGTAGTGGTAACATAATTTTCAATCGAAAATAGAACGAAAAACTCACAATTTCCTTTTGGGAAAGTTCATCTGTCACTCTCTTGAAATCCTCTTTCAAGCTTCTATAATTGGTCCGAAGTTCAATCTGTTATCTCGTTTCAATATATAAATCGACCAATTTCAAAACGTAAAATCATAATTTATCACTTTCATATATTAAGATAAAAAAACATAAAATTAAAAGGAAAGGTCACCTGAGCAGCAAATTTGTGAAGCGATTCCGTGTATCGCTCTGTCAGACGCTCATTCTCTGCCGCAAATTTAAATTGAATAAACAAAGATTCTGAAAGAACTATCATTTCCTTCTGAAATGACAGTAATTTTGTAACAATTTCCAAACGAGAGAAATAAATTACTAAGTGGAACCTGACTGAAGAAAGTGGACAGTCGATTCTAGGGCTTCCCGCCTCTTCATTTCTGCATTGCAGGTGGATTTCAGAGATTGGATTTCCGTGATTCCGTCTTTAAATTCCTGATTAATTCATGTCATAAAATTGCTCTTGTGAATAAAGACTTTCTTTGGGATCTATGCAAGACATGCCCAACAACCAAATAGTCAATTTATCCTCAATTGTGTCACCGATATCTTTTCTTGTTATATCCACTCTAATGTGGTCGGACATCCATATTACTATCCCCATTTCTATTATATTCATCTTATGGACATGTGGTCCTTGAGCAACCAACACTTTGTACTACAAAGTATAGTTGGTGAAACGACTCTTCGGTCAGACTTACAATTTAGTTTATGCATATTTTTCATATATATAGAATATATGTAACAAGTCTCCATTTCATCTAATTGTTATAATACCAAACATTACATTCCCTTCAAGTAAACCTTCCTTATTATAGTCAAATAATCACTTTTTAGGATAACATAATCATCTATAGCGATAAAATATTCATTTTTCCTGTGTGCGTACATATGTACGTATAATGTATATAAAGGTGCGGAGGATGGGAAGGGGGGGGAAGATTAACTCAATTAGTATGTGACTACATGGATGTATATATATTTACGAGACATCCTTGCACTTGGCATTATTATACCTGAATTTCTTTAGAAATATCACAAAGCCAACTAGGTTGAGAATCTTTAATCCATCCATAAGTTCGACGTCCATCAACAACAGCTCTGTCCCCACTGTCAAGAAAATAGAGATTGAGTAAAGTGCTATTGGCAAGATGGGATCCTGGAGGACCCCATACTCTCAGATTATAATTCCCAAACCCATCAATTTTTGGCACCCGGCTGTGTTTGGCAGGATTAGATAGGTCTTCAGCTGTGGGAAAAGTTTGTGACAAAGAATAATCCATGAGGGAGATGAAAGACATCAATTCTTCACGATTCATAGTTGATTCTTGATCATGGTTCCCTAAAACTGCTGCCCAAGGAAGTCCAGCTTTTATAACTGGGCCAAAAGCTCTGAACAGCGATTCAGCAGCGTCAGTAGCGCTTGTTCCAAATATGTTATCTCCTACATGCCAGGACGAGTGAGAGAGATCACTTATACCACATGAAAATACGAACAAGAGATGCAAAGCACCAACTAAATCAAGTGTTCTTGTGACATTAAGGGCAGAATGCTGATGAATCAGAGGACAAAAGTGCAAAATACAATTTATTTAAATGAACTTACTTTTAAATTAAACTAGAGCTTTCATCATTTACATTGAGCTAAAATAAAAAAAGGAAAGAAAAAATCCAGCCCTATTGAGAATGTGACATGTGAAATAATATTCTATTATCTACTGAAATACCATCAGAATATGCATGCATCTGTACTTTCAAGGAAATTCAGCCAAATTGTAAAGAAATTAATTGTTTTATTTTTTTGAAACCCCATTCAAGGGTAAGCTCATTTTTGTTATCAGCAAGTCTTATGACATATTTGTTGGCTCTAATGGCACATAAACTCTTCATTTTCGGAAAAGAAGAGAAAATGCAATAGTTTAACTCAAAAAAGGACTGTTCATGGATCCGAGTAAATGTACTTTCATTTTATTTGTTTATTTCTGTCACACAGGAGATAGTTGGAGATCTATAACCAATCACAAGTTGAAAAATGCCTCCCTTATGTTATTGGTCATAAATATGCTCCACAAGTAGTAGCTTTTAACATGTCAAAGCTAATTGTGTTACAAGTCACAAGCATGCCCAGTTGCCCACTAATCTGTCTACATTAAATGGCTTGTCATGTCAATTATCAAAAAATTCATTGATTAAGTATAAAATAACCTTATTCATCACTGGTCTAGGTCGCGGTGGATTCATTGATTCGTTGCCCAAATCATCAATCTATTGGACAATAAATTGAGGGACCCACTGCCTCCTAGATTCGTGCTGAGCACATCTGGTTATGAATATCATTGCTTTTAAGTTTAACTACACACTCTGCCCCTGCCATCCCTCCCTCCCCTTTTGCCCCATCATAAACATAATACCTCTTCCAAGGAATTCAACTTGCTAGTGAATTTCCCTTCTTAGCAATTTCATTTCAAGAGTTGAAACCATTAAGACAAGGATAAAGTTTTGTGGTCATCCTGGGGAACCTTCATCAGCCATTTGCTTCTAATGACACTGAAATAAAATTTGACTTACTTTTTATCACCAGTATTATGTGGGAATACCGCACTGCTAACGAGGAATGCATATTAGATTTAAAAAAAAAAAAAAAAGGATTGAAATAAGTATTATAACATTAGAAACTCGCAGAATAAAAGGAAACCTATCTCATCTAGTTTAAGACAATGCAACTCCTCCTACTTCTAGCTGTTTACAGAAACCTGATTTTTGAATTAGAATCAGTGTCCAAAAAGATATAACACTACATTGATCATCCATTTCCATCCAACTAATGATATTCATTATTGGTACAGATCATTACCAATTTAGGTGACAGTGGGCCACTAATTCATTGTCCAATAGGGTTCTGATGCATTTTAAAGCATTGAACAATAAATTAGGGCCCACTGCGATCTAAATAAGTGATCTTCACTACTAATAATGAATAGCATTATTCTTTCCTTAATTCAATCACAAGACATATTGAAGACAAATTTTGTACTTCTCTCTCTTGATAAGGAGGTTTCTCACATGGTACTACTCAATTTTCCATGCACTCTATCATTTACCTAACCTCTTCTCCTAATACGCACATTACAGGCACGAGTTTCCAGCATTAAGAGACTTGGTTGGCAAATAATTAAGCTACGAACTTCAAACTGGTACGAGGACTAGATGTTCTATTACCAATCAAGCATAGTATATATAATATAATACCAGTAAAAGCAACGAAATCAGGCTTCTCGAGCTCAATCATCTTTTCAAGAAAGCGTGTGGTGTTGAGATCAGAACAGTACTCGAATTCACTATCCAACACATCTCTGCATCGAGTCACCATGCCATTCCCAAAATGCATGTCAGCTACCTACAAAAAAATCACATCCTCACCCCAATATTCAACTAATAACCAAAAATTCCAAGAAACCCACAATTTTATTTCCATATAGAAGAAAATAAGCGAAATCCACAATCATATTGGGTGCAGAATATCATTATACCTGGAGGATTTTGAAAGTTCCATCAGAGTTGAAGCGCAGAGGGAGAGGAGGCAGCTTCTTGACTCTGACATTTTGGTGGTTGATTGAGAGTTTTTGGGATATTATCAGAATGTGAAGAAGGTGAACAGAAGCAATTATGAGGAACGAGTACAGTAAAGAGTGGATCCATGTTGCAGAAAATTCCATTTTCTCAGGATTCTCATCGGTGTACACTTTGCGATTTCTAAAGACTTCAATAGATGCATTTCCTTTTTTATTATTTTTTAACTTTTCGCTCATTTTGTTTTGACTTTATTTGTTGAGTGCACTAATAAATGGGCTTTCTGGGCCCTTTATACTGGGGCAGACTCCAGTGTTTTCAACTGGACTGGGCCAGTGTCTAGATGTTGGCCCTTTGCCCAAACCAGAGAGGAAAATCTAACGAAAGATAAAATATTTGATGGGATTGTCGCATCACATAGGACGGTGCGACCATCCAACAGAGAGCTCTCACCTCATCGGATGGTCCACCCTCACCCAATGAGGTGAGTCAACCTTGGAACTTGAGGTGAAAAGCGAAAAAAAAAAAAAATTAAATCTCGAGTTGGCCTCATCTTATTGGGTAAAGGTGGGCTACCCGATGACGTGGGGTCTCCCCATTGGGCGGTCTCGCCATGTAGGACGGTGCAATCGTCCCATCAAGATTTCTCTCCTAACGAAACAGCAACAATATGGACAACTTTACTATTGTGCCATCATTTTTCATTTTGATGCATATCGTAATTCATAATCTTCACATGTGGTTATTACTTATTCATCATTCATTTCATTTTTTTCTTATGAATATTTTAGTCAAGATCTCATTTTTATGGAAAAGTGAAGAATCTACTAATATTCTACATATTGAGGGCCTGTTTGAGCCACATTATTTCAAAAAAAATATATTCTTAAACAGTGATTTGATATCATTTCAATCACTCATTCTTTAATAAAATATTATTACATGCTTATCAAAAAAATTTCCTTATTTTTTAACTACACATTTCTCATCGATACACTATTCAAGAATTTATTATTACCAAAATAATGTGGCTCAAACACCCCCTGAATATAAATTCATTTATATACTTACACTTGTATATAGTCACAGTGTTTACGTGAAAAAGGAAAGAGAAGTTATTCAACACGTATATGCTTCAGAATATTTTCTAGTTGATAAATTTAGCTGATCCTAGTACACTTTTATTGATCAAGACTTGTATTATTTTAGGGTCATTCTAAGGGTACATAAAAGAGGACATAAGAGTGTCCAAAAATTATTTTATGCAATATATTCTCAAATGATAAGTATTGCTCGACTTCCATTACCTCTCCACTATTGAGAGGCAATTTACTTTGTACAACATACTTCCAAAATGATTCGTTTTGGCCAAAGCGTCTTATGCATTATATTGTTTTTATAATTATCATTATTTTGTAAAATAAATATTACAAATCAGGGTGGCTTTAAGAATAGGTGATCTCAAGTATCTGTATTTTTATTATGGTCATTTAATTAACAAATTATTTTCTCTTATAGTTTTGCATAATGACTAACTAATGAAATACAAAAATATGTTTGTTTATTTTAATGTGATTGCATTATCACTCAATTAATAAACTTCCACGTGGGGTTTTATTTACTTAACGTTGTTATTTCTTAATTAATTTGTCCCGACATGAGTGGCGTATCTGATTTAAGTTCATAGATCTTGATATTATGTCAAGATTTTGATTGATAATTTGATCCACGTTTTGAAAAATTATTGGTGGTTTAGGATGGCTAATGAAAAATGTTGGACTTTTGTCGTTTTAACGTGTGCAATAGTGTGTTTAACTACTGTGATGTGTTATTATAAAAAAATGTTGTGTGTATAGTGCTGTACACGTACATTACTCTCACAATTGTGAGGTTCTCGATTAATTTAATCGTGGACCCCACCTCTTGTAGGTGATGTCAAAATTATTGTAATGATAGTATAACCCATTATTTTAATAATGTCTTATCCTTAAAATATTTAAAATTTTGCATTGTTAACACTACCAAAATAATGCATTATATTACATTACTCTACAGTAGATATCCAGTGGTATTAAATTGAACAAACGTTCAATCAAAGTCTAGCTCGACTATCCCACGAGCTCATCTCCTTGGTTTGACAAGCCGAACCGACTCGAGAGCTGGTCACTGACTATCAAATTTATTTATTTTTTTAATTGAAGTTGCCTTTTTCACTCACAGTTTGCTTATTAACCAACTATGTTTACAACACAATTCATCAATTTTTATTAAAAGATTTGTCACACAATCATTTAACATTGAATGTATTGTTTTGTTGGAGAGGAAATCAATGTTTTGAATCAGTCCCATGTGAATGCCAGTAACATGTAAAATTGAATGATTGCATGTAAGATCTAGTCAAGATTTATTTACTAATATGAGAATAGTTGGCATAGTCAAACCTAGTTCTATTTAACCGTTGTCTATCTATCATCATTAAGGGAAATGAATTTTAGCCCCCGTTTGGCTCCCATTTTGTGGTAATGAAAATAGGTGAAATAGTATTTTTTTGAAAAATAAGTGGTTGAAAAAGAAAGAAAAAATTTCGATTTACGTGTAATATTATTTTATAAAAAATTGTGTGGTTGAAAATAAGAGAGAAAAATGAAATGTAATGAAATAAAAATTAATAGGGTCAAACATGGGCTTAAAATAGTGAATTTTTGTAGAATTGTGATTAAAAAGTAGGAAAAAAATTTAAATTTCTATGTAAAATATTTTATTGTAAGAGTGCATGATAAATTTGTTTGGAAAAAAAAAATTGAAATAATAGTAGACAAATAGGGACTTAGATTTGATTCTAATCAAGATTAATTGGATTCCAAGATATAGTTTGGGGAGTTTCAGCATAAATCAACTTTTCCAAGGCTTAAGCCTGTTTGTACATAATGTAATGTCTATAATTTTATTTTTATTTATTTTTTAAATCATTCAACCAGAGGCGTTTGTTTGTATTTTATACATGAATTATTGCTGTCACTTTTGTCGGGAAAAGTAAAGGTCATTTGAATTTTCCACCAAGCTCCCGACTCCCAATACTCACCCTTTTCCTCAGTCTGTGTCTGTCTTCTTTAAATACCTGAGGACAAAATTGTCAAAGCGTCATAATAATAAATAAAAGGGAAAATTGTAGCAGAAGTTTCTAATCTTTTTATTTTTTACAAACTTTATTCTAACTTTCATTTTGTACCACGAAGGTTCCTAACTATTCATAAATATGCACCTGAGGTCCATTCGAACGAAAATCATCCAAAATACTGTCAGTTAATCAAGAAAATTAAGAAATTAACATTCAATAAAATCCTCCAAAATGACATCAACATATAATAAAACAGTCACGATAGTAAATAGTTTAAGGAATTTTACCCATCAACCAATGGTGTTTTGGACGGTTTCCATCCGGATGGACCTCAGATGATATTTATGAAAGATTGGGAACATTCGCTGGCACAAAATAAATGTTAGGACTGAGTCACTTTATCCTTGTTTGAGTCATATTATTTATAGAAGAATGCATTTTTAAATAGTGTATTATTGAAAAATTTGTGATTAAAGAATAAAAAAATATTTTGAATTTACGTGTAATATTATTTTATTGAAAAATGTGCGATTAAAATAATATTAAATCACTATTTTTTGAGAATGTGGTTCAAACAAGGCCTTTATACTTTGACAAGTGTTTTCAAGATTTCATGTTTTTGAGTGTTTTTATATTTTAGGTTTGTTGAACGGTGATGTAACACAATTTAAGGACAATTTCTATACCCAATAAGTCGCATAAACAAAGTTGAAAATGCGAAAATTTGTGGCTCCAATTACAATGCAAATTGCTTGAGTCACGTGAACACGTAAATTGCACGGACAAATGGCATTTCTTCCATGTTTTGTGTATAAGAAATTGATAAAATTTTAAAATCAAAATTAACAATTAATTTAATAGCATATTTCATAAAATTCATAACATTTTAATCACACATTTAATTATGTTTTTAATCAAAATCTCCCAAAAAAAATATGATTTTAATCTATCTCAAATTGGGTTAACAAATACGATAAAAAAATGTCCCCATCAATTTCAATTGAGATACTCATTAGTGCAAATGGATGGCCAAGATCAGCGATCAAGATTACATATTATAATAATTTTAAAAATCGCACATGGCTTTATAAACATCGCTATAACAACCCCCACAGCATGGCAATAATGCCATGTAGAATAAGTCTCTCTCTCTCTCCCTTCATAAGCACCTCAACTCTCTCCCTCTCTAAAGCTCCAAAAAAAAAACACACACACTCAAACACAATGGAAAGCATTGATGAGGAATATACAAATTACTGGGAAACCAATATGTTTCTCCGAACCGAAGAACTTGTCGAGTACTTGCTTCTTTCTCGCTCTTATTTTCATGTTTCAATTCGTGTTCGTGTTTAATTAGATTATAGTGTGATCGAAGAGATTGATGCAGTTATTTCATGAATTATTTTTTTCTCTCTCGTTCTCGTATTCACGTTCATGTTTATGTTTGATAATTAAGACACTAAGAAGATCGACTATATGGACGCAGTTTTGTCGATGAAACACTATCTGCCTACTATGATTCGAGCTCTCCTGATGGAACAAATTCATCAATGACATCAAAGAACATTGTTTCAGAAAGGAATAGAAGAAAAAAGCTCAATGAAAGGCTCTATGCATTGAGATCAGTGGTCCCCAATATTACAAAGGTGAATCAATAATAAAAATACTTATGTACGTTGCATTATTGCCCCCAGGCCCCACCCCAGCCATTGCAATAAGTTAAATTTTATAATAAAAGGGCTAAAAAAAATTCTTTCTTTTTGGGTGAATCGTTGATTTGAATTTAGATGGATAAAGCATCAATAATTAGAGATGCCATTCAATATATTGAAAAGTTGGAGAAAGAAAAGAGGAGCATTCAATTAGAAATATCAGAGTTGGAATCTGGTACATCAGAAAATAGTACGACGTTCAATTTCGATCAAGAATCTCCTACGTTTTGTTCATATCCAAAGAGAGCAAGATTGGATCATGCTCGTGATTCTAAAACATCAAGATCATTTCCCATTGAAGTTCTAGAGGTGGGTTCTTCATAATACGTATCTTACTTTGCATCAAACACTTGATTGCTGCAGTCGACAATAAGTGGACAAGATTTTAATTTCTTTTTTTATTCAGTATAAAATTCACTAAATAAATTATTAGGGCATATTTAGTAAACAATACAATTAAATTGACAAGATTTTATATTCTTTTTATATCGTCATTCTTACCTAATAAATACGTTATTGTTTAATCATAGATAATTGATTAATCATGTTATTAACATTTTTTTTTTTAATTGATTAACAATGGGCAGTTGAGGGTATCCCACATGGGGGGGAAGACAGTTGTGATTAGCCTCACTTGCAGCAATAGAACATACACAATTGTAAAGCTCTGTGAGATTTTTGAATCTTTGAAGCTCAAAATCATCGCTACCAACATCACTGCCTTCTCTCAAAATCTTTTGAAGACAGTATTTGTTGAGGTAATATTCTCCTCCGAGTCTATTTCGTACTCATGCGTCGACACTTCGTAAGTATAACTATATATTTTGTAAGGTGAATCCTCCATAACAACTGTACAATCTACATAACATTTTGGTGTGTGTGTCTTCTCATTGTAGTACATTGAGCTCACGTCACTTTACACATCGTACATTCGTATGTTCTCTCTATTCTAGCAGATATGTCAATTTGCACATCTTATCATGTACACAACTATCACGTAATTGTCAAATCTTATCTTACACATATCATAACCATTTTTGCCATAATATCTATTGAACTCATCATTTTCAGCCACAATTTTTTGGAACTCATCACATTTATCAACTTTTTAATAACCGATTTCACCAACTTTTATTAAAATCTCCTTAAAAATCTAATTTTTGTAAGGCCAGACGGAAACTTACTTAACCCTTGTTTGGTGGCCATTTTCTTGGGAAAACATTTTCTACATAGTGAATTTTGGGAAAATATGTAGTTAAAAAGTAAGAAAAAGTTTTTGATTTACGTGTAGAATATTTTTATTGTATGAATGTGTGGTTGAAAATGAGTGTAAAAAAAAGAGGTTTGAAAGAATGAGAGCCAAACGGGGCTTAATACAACTCAAGAATTTTATAATTAAATAAGAGAATTAAAAAAATAATAAAATAGTGAATAATTATTTAATTTAAGAATACAAAATCGATGCTCAAATTGGATTTGGTGGACTGCCTAACTCAATTTTCCCCATTTTGTCGAACACGGTCTAGGTATATTATTATTGAAATCAAGAAACCGTTTGAACTATTTAAAATAATATACAGTATTTACCAATAAAGATATAAAATTTTATGGGAAAAATCTATATATTTAGGACCATCTAGAGGACTCGAACGTGAATAAATCATTGGTTCTAACTCGTTTTTCGTGTGGTAAATATCTATAAAAGTCAAAGAGTAAGACCTAACGAAATCCACATTGAAGATTATAAATAGTGAAATTTGAAGAAAATAATGATTCTTTTATTAAAAAACGTCGAAGTTACATAATGTTGCCTACATAAATCCAAGACAAAACTTTATATAATTAAGGGAATGGTCCAATTTTACTCAATTGTGGGTCCATAAGTTGGAAATATTTTGTTGAAAGTTTTTTCTTGTTTGAATTATCGAGGCATGCAATTGATTTCACACAAAGCACTAGACTTTAATGAAAATACAAAATTAGAACCTGTTTTGGGAGTAATTTTGAGAATTTATTTTTTGATGTTAGAAGAAAAGTGGTGTCCACTTGTGAGAGAAGAAGTCAAACATGACGACTGAAATAGTGAAATAACGGTCAAAAAATCAATTTTTTGAGAGAAAATCACTCAAACAGGCCTTTAGTGTAAGAAACGAATCTATCAATTTCAATAGTTTCATTTATTCCTAAACCTAATTAAATTATTATCTTATCCCATAGTTGATCTAATTATTAAGAGGTGTGTCGGTTGGCGAGCACAGATAATTCAATAATTATGGTAGCTCTTCTCATATTATAATTTAATTTTCCCCATTTAATTATGAGCCCATATTTAGTTTAAATTAAAATCAGATTTTTAGTAAATTTTAATAAAAGTTGATATAATGTGTAGTTGAAAAATTGTGAACCCTATAAAATGAGTGGTTATATTAATTATTGACTTTGACTTGAAATTAGAATCAAGTTTTAATCGAAAACCAATAGGGGCTGCTTGCAAGCAACTTGTGGTAACAGTCAACAAAATTCATTTCAAACGAGAAATAGTTTAATGGTGCTATTCTCAATAATCTTCTTTGATTATATTCTTCTTTTTCTTCCATGCCTTTAGATTTGGAGTGCCATGAACATTTGTTGGGGATGGCTTCAAGCGTTTGATTCTAGATGATTCTTGTCACATTTAAACAAAAAAAATATATATATCTACGGTATTATCATGATATTGAGAGTTGATGTTCTAGACAATAAATTTTTCAAGCTTTACCCCCGTTTAGTTAACAAGATATCTCGTTTTTGAATTGGCATGATCAATAATTTTTTGATGATAACAAAGATCACAAACATATGACGTCTTATTTATTTTCTGAACCTTGCTATAGAGACAGGGCCAAATGACAGGCCCTTAAACATGTACGAGGTGTTGCAAAACCCTGTTTGAATGACAAAACCCTTATTTTTGAGCATATTTTCTTTTCTTTTGCTGTCAACTTTAATAAAATATTTAACTACTTTTTCAGGCAGATGAAGAGGAGAGAGAACTTTTGAGACTAAAGATAGAAGGTGCCATAGCAGCTCTAAATGATCCAGACAGCCCTATGAGCTTGTAAAATTGTCTTTTCTCCCATAGGATTTAAAAAAAAAATAAAAATAAAAATAAAAAAATTCTCCTCCTCCTTTTTCTTCTCTCTTTTTTTTTTTTTTTTAATTTTTTTTTCTGAGAGGGGTTAAGGGTGGGGAGGGTTGGGGTTTGATCTTTTCTATATTTCTGTTATTAACTTTCACCATTTTCACATCTGTAGTCTGTAAAATGTAGTTTAGCTTGAAAATTCCCTAATAAATGAAATGGCTTTTTGTTATATCTCTTTTTGTTATTGTTTACAGCTACACGTTTACTTGGATATGAAGAAGAAAATATGTTAGATTTACGTGACAATCAAGCGTAATATTGATAGGCTTATCAACAAATAATAGTCGATTCAACTATAAATACAAAGTATATTGATATAACGTATTTTAAAAATATAATTTGAATGGGAATTCAATTTTTATTTCGACGAAAAAGACAATATCATCTTTTCTTAAGTTTTGGAAGAAAATACACAAATTATAAACAGCAACCCTATAATTGAATACCAACTATTGAAGAATAAATTTACCTTTAACCTTTTAGAAATCTTAGGCAATTATGGTACGTTGTGTTACACAAATAATACAATTGTTTGTCAAGGCTTTAGGTTTAGGGTAGATCAGGATACTCAGTGTTGTAGATTAAGTTCATTGATTTCTAATAGTATCCGGTCAAATGTAATCTTATTTGTGACATAAATTCCTAGCAATAATATATTAAACTACTTTGAGACTTGATTGGCCCCATTAAATTTCACTACATTACATTCCATTTTTCTCTCTCCTATTTTCAACCACACAATCTTTCATAAAATAATATTACACGTAAATCGAAAAAAATTCCTTCTTTTTCAACCATTCATTTTTCAAAAAAATAATATTCCACTCATTTTCATTTTTCAAAAAATGGGGCCAAACGGTTGCTAAATTGTGACTTCTAGTTAAAAAGTACACAATACCAAAATTGAATTTAGCAATTAGCAAACTACACCTTAGGCTTCCATAGGGTGAAAAATAAAATTCAAATTTTAATCTAAATAAAAGTCAATAATCAAAATTAACCACATATTTTATAGGATCCATAACTTTTTAACAATATATTTTATCAACTTGTATCAAAATATATTAAAAATCTAATTTTAATCTCCACCAAACAGAGCTTAATCTACAAATTTAATGTTTTAGACTTGAGAGTTCAAGAAACCACGTTCCACCATCATGCTATGGGTTAGAAGTTACTCTAGACTCAAGTATAGTTACCTTTTTGCATGCGGGGCACCAAAATGTAGGGAAACTGGAAACACCAGGACAGCATAAGAATTAAAAAATTAATAACTGTCTTGATCAACAACCACTCAACTAACAAATATAATAATAATAATAATAATAATAATAAAAACATGCTACACCAAAAAGAGAACTCCTCCTAAACAATATCTTATATTTTATAAATAGTAACGTCAACCTCACATACAGAATGTGTAATATAACACAAAATGCATATTCTTTGCGAAACTATTATCTTCTCCTTAAATAACAAATAGGTTACAAATAGAGAGGGCCAAAATAATCAAACCAAACTAGAATCGACCAGTTCGTTTCGATTCTGTTTAAATTTAAATGGCTCTAGATCTTAGAATCAAGAACTGAGAGACGAATCTAATCCAAGTTTTTTTAGTTAGTTATGTTTATTTGTTCAATTGGTGAATGATTTTTGTTAGATAAGACTTCATATGAAGATGAATCTTTTCCGTTGAAGTGAATGAGGTTTTACCATCTTGATTTTGAATGTGAGTATTAAAATTTGATGATAGAGTTTGAATGGAGAGTGCTGGGCACAATCTCAAAGCGAGGCAAGTTGTTATCATTTTGTAATTTGCATCAGAATTTAAAAATTTTGGTTGTAGAACTGAACCAAATCAAAGGGGAACCATTCGGTTCTATTTTTGTTTCTTTTCCATAATTATTGATAGAATCGGAAATTTTCTTATTAGAAAATCATCGATTCTCCATTTGAGTTCTCTTCATAAACACACCAAACAGAATCACATATCACATCCTCCCCACATTACAACTAGGAACGAAGTTTAAATGAGATCAATCTAACACCCCCAAACGTGAATAAGCGCGCTGGCTGGTATTATAGAGAAAACAAGCGCAAGTGCCTCTAACCCTTATAAATAGAAGACTCCGTGCCTAAAATAATTAACGTACACCTTTTGGACGCCAAATCACCGTGAAATATAGTTATAGACTCAAACAGTTTACAATATAGTTCCGGCTTTAGTAAGGGAATCTTTCTTTTCATTTTCTTGTATTAGCAAAAGTGAATGGGATCAGAGCATTCTCCTTAATAAAGAACATAGGATTTAAACAAAAATATTGTGGCGGCAGCAAAACAAGGTATCTCATGTTGTAATTTGATATTCAATTTATAATGATAAGTATATTGAAATGATAATACATCTATATGGGTGTATAGAGTAAGTACAAAAATATCAAAAACAAAATGAGAAGAAAAAATGGATGAGCTGAACTTTTGGACTGGGCACTCGTTCGGGTGCCCGAGTGCCCAACATCGCTTTCAATAACTCGAGGCCAAAATTTTTACTGTTGGGTTTGAAATTTTTGATTTGTTTTTGGCACATTTTCATGAAAAATATGCAAGTTTTCATGAACCTTTGAGACATTTTTGTACTGTATGATTGAGAATTTATATATATGAGATATATTTCATTCTTTTACATAATGATTACACCACCAACACTTGAAATCATTCCATTCATAGAGAGTTTTACAAAAGTTTCTTTACATATTCATCATTTTAGCGTTCTTCAAGTTTTAAAGAGAAAACACAAACGTTTAGTATCTTTCTTCTTCTAAGGCTTGTTTAATTCTACAAATCATTTGCTTTGAGTCATTTTTAGCATAAAAAAAATCCTAGAGGGGACAAATATAGTTTGAGAACAGTGATTATGTGTTCAAGCCATTTTCCGGTATTTGCTACTTCCATTGGTTTTCTTCTCCATTTTCCTTGAAGGATTCAAGTTTTACCAACATTCCCAAACTAAATTTTCCATGGAGAATGAAACTATCATGGCTATCTTCAAACATATGAATCAAGAATTTGTTCGCTTAGATCGATTCGACAGAACAAGTTTTATTCGATGACAAGACAAGTTGAAGTTCATTCTCACAGTTCAAAATTCTCCACATCCTTGATCCGAAATTGGCCTCATTTCGGTGCTACACTATTCACTTGCACAATTTTGCACAAATTTGATAAAAGTCATGAAATGATATCAAGGGTAATTGTGTCATTTTACATAAATTATTATTATCATCATCATCATCATCGTCATCTGTAATACACTTTAATTGTGTAATCAATAATAATCGAGGAATGAATTAAAATAAAATTACTCGAAATGTATTAATTGAATTTTTGTGGGACAAATATATGAAATTCTGATAATTAAATTACGACACTAGGTCGACTTTGTCGTATCATAATTTCGGGATTCGAAATGTACTACATTGTTATTAATAACACAATTTAATATGTTCTTAGTTGTAGTATTTTTATTACTTATACTACATTTTTAAAATTTAATAAATAATTTAATATTTTCATAAAAGAAACGTAATTATGTATGTAGTAGTAAATTAAATAAATAAATAAATAATTTTTCAACTATATAAATTGTTAAGAATAAAAAAAATGAAGAAAATGATTAAACATTGTTCATTTGGTACAACTTTTGGTATAATGGGTTGGAGAAGATTTTTAATTTGGTGCAAATTTTGGTACATGGTTGTAGATGGTCTAATGCTTGTTAAATCCAACAAATCATTTGCCATGAGTCCTTTTAAACATAAAAAACAATTCTAGAGGAGGCAAATTTAGTTTGAGAAGACCAATTACGTGTTTAAGCCATTTTCTGAAGTTTGCTACTTCTTCTGGTTCACTTCTCCATTTTCCTCGAAGGATTCAAGTTTTTTCCAACATCTCTCTCTCCATTTTCTTCAGTTTCTCATCTAGAGAAACGATAAGAAACTGAAATAAGGCAACATATGCACAATGTTACCGTGCTGGCTTATTGCTATGAAGAGCCAAAACCAGCTACTGAATTCGATTAAATTACGTGAATTACTAGTATAATACCAGATAATTAATCAGACAATCAACAAACAAGGATACTAAATTTGAATTAACCAGGGCTCCAAGGCTGTATCAAAACTAGAGGAAACAAACCTTCTTAAGGCTCCAGCATATAAGATGAGATGAAGTGAACCATTAAGTAACAAACTGGTTACCAGGATACAGAGAAGGAATATGTTTCTTCATCAATGAAACAATCATGGCATAATGAAGTATTCACTAGTTTGAGAGGACACGACAAGCAACGGTTAACTAGTTTTAAACTAGTTTGAGCGCAATCTTTCAACTCTCAGCATCTTCTACGTTCCTTCAGTCAAAATGTTGAGCCGTTGAACCCAAAAAATGAGCCCTGAACACAAGATCATAAAACTGTGTAAGTACCTTTATTCTCTTACCTTCAAACAATGATGTTAGTTGTAATATATTGATTCAAATGGATAGTTGGAGAAAAAATAGTCACAAAGAGATCAATACAGAAGCACCACGAGTTTATACTAACATAAAAGTTTCCCACCACTCATATTTAATCTATAATAAACCGATCAAAACATTTAGGTGTTCTAGTAAGGGCGTTGGCAAAGCTTATATGAAATAAATCTAACTTCATGTCCCTCCATCATTAATTGACATGAATAGAGGATCAAAGACAATCCCATACGCCAGGGGCACAATCATATATGTAGTTTTATCTCCGAACCCCAAGAAGATGGTCGTCTATTTGAGTTCACATCAAAAAACCATATAAGATATTTCAATTATACAAGACAAGATCACCTTTCTTATCATGTTAAATATTTTACCTGAACATCATAAAATTTTATATAAAACCGAGAACTGTCAATAGAGAGTTTGGTCTCAAGAATCTCTGCGATGGTTGAGCTGAGCTTGCCGTTGACACTAGGTCCAAGGCCCCCAATGGAGATCAATTCGCCATATGCAGATGGCTCTTCAGTTCCAGCAAATGCAATTGGAACCCCTCCATTTAACAATATCATCACGTACTGCAGAACAAAATCAAGAAATTACATAAACAAAAGAATGTTCCTACGATCATATTACAGGAAAGTAACAAGAACGGTAAGATAAAATTTTCATAAGTTCTATTATAGATTGGTTCCTTGTGTCAACATTATTGAGTTATAAAATATAAATGGTCATTCCTGTTGAAATATGATATAAAGTAAACTTGGACTCCACAAGAACCATTTCCAAGATAGAATTTCCTAACAATTAACTTTTGCCAGTACATCCAAAATCACAAAATGGAGGAAAAAAAAAGTCCCAGCAGAAAAGCAGTTTCCTTTTTCGAAGAGGAATATTATCAAACAGCTGGCAGTCAATTGTATGCATGCACCAGAACCCACAAACTTAGACACGAAAATTCTGCAAATACAAGCATAAGTAAACATATTCGAAAATTGGAACTTAACAGATTCAGGTTTGCCAATAATCTTGGCAACAGCTTTGGTAGCATCTTTAAGAACATCAGAGGCAACCACTGGATCAACGGGGATGTTTGTGAATAAATTCAAAGTGGGCATAACTGTGCGCTTAATTCTCCGTTTCTCTCTGCTTTAATGAAAAAAGAAACACTAGCACTCAATAGGCAAATAACTCCGTAGCTACAAATCAAGAGCTTCTAGATAATAGTTTGAGGCTAAGCAGGTAGAAGTGATAATGCCTAATGGGAAGGATATGTGTAGCTTATTGCGCAACCTTGTCCATGGATTGGATGAGACAGCAGTGTGTGGTGAGGCGGCGTAGGAATAATTTTTTAATTTTCTATTTTGGTTTCACGCATAAAAATGTAGTTTTCATTAATTTAATCACCGCGAACTGAAGATGAAATTAAAATATTCTGTACATAAATTCACTTTTTTAAACATTTTTACCGCATATTTTTAAAAAATTTAGCCACTGTTTGATATTAATTTAAATCAGATTTTAATTTAAATTAAAATCAAACAATTAAGATTCATCACATTTTCATACGTTCCACAACTTTTCAATCACACATTTCAAAAATTTCTATCAAAATCTACTAAAAATTTAATTTTAATCCCGTATACAAAACTTTGTTTTTGAATTTTAAAGGCCATTAGACAGAGACTTATTACCAACTGGAATTACAAAGCTACACGAGACATAATACACGTTGCCAAAGTAGAAATAAAATGGTAACATTAGGCGCAAAAAATCACATTATGCAATGTTAATACGATGGCCATACCACATTTTTCTTTTACATTTGTCAATACCCTCACATAGATAACTAGAAAACTTTCTTGTTTGCATTGGGAGTGTGAGGACAAGAAAGGCGCGGCCAATCTAGCCTAAATTCAGGGCAAAATGCCGCTGCGCAATTGACTCTGAACCCTTTGATGCACTCTCGCACCAAACATATTGAAATATACCAGTTAGCGCTTTCCTTGAAACGAATTCCATTTGTGTATGTGCTCCCGATAAAGATATGGTACTCTATTCCATTACTCCAAATCCCTTGATTCGTTACGGTCCCTCATGTGATACTTCAACCTCCTCACGTCCCAGTTAGTGGTTCTCCCTCAAGCTTAAGACAAACTTTTGGCATGAAGCCCTTCATAGGATGTAAAAGCTCTTTTCATCATCAGAAAGAACCTGATTTCCGACCTTTTGCATTGCACGAAAACGAAAAAAAAAATTCATTCAAAAAAGAGATTTGCCCGTTCACAAGTCTCCATTTTAACCTAACTTGAGCACTTAATTTCCCTTTTTAACCTTCGATATGCCTTTCAAGGTGACAACTTCTATAGTCTAGTTTGTGTATAGGGGCTTCGAAGGGTTTTGTACCGATCTGATAAAAATGAATAGATCAGATCAAAATACAAGAAATTATCAGATATTGGCCAAGTTGCTGAACAAGGTGGCCATCCTAAAGCACGCAAGGCTCAGCATCCTCCATGGAAAGAGAGCCAACTATACATTTTGACTAGCTTCCCACAATTGCTCCCCATTCTTCTCGTAGCACAGCAACCGTACCAATATCTCCCTTTGTTGTTATAATTGTAGCATCAGAATTAAGCTTGAATCTACTAGCATACGGAACACACCATCGCTTTTGATGCTAGTTTAAATTCCAAAATTTTGATATGATTTCAAGACAAGGTATATCGACATAAGAACAAATGCAGCTAATTAACAAATGTTGATGTTACATCAAGTTGACGACAATATTGTTTGTTAAGATGGGGTTCAATTATTAGTCAATTTACAAACAACAAAATAAGTGCAGAAACAAGAAAATTATAATCACAGTAAAATAAGAACACAAGATATTTCGCTCTAAGGCAAGATGTTCAGAATATAAAATGTTCCTAATCCCCTTTTGAGCTTTCGCCACCGCAAAAACCACTTGTATTAAAAAATCGAAACCATGGAACCATCTAAAATGTACACAACTAAGGCACTCAGGCTTAATCACTCAAGATTACATTATAACACTTTTCGATCTACACATAAAACGTTCACACAAGAACAAAGAAGCTCTCAGATTTACAGATCACTCAAGAAATGTAAAAAGTATTTGAGAGAGTTTCTGGAACTCAAAAGGCAGAAAAACGAGAGAGGAATGAATCAATCTCACAAACCCTAAAAAATGGAGTGTCTTTAAGAAGTCACCAGAAGGTCATATATCCAATGGTCATAGGAGTGACACTTGGCATCCAATTTAAATGAGTCGCATTTCCAGATAAAAGACACTTTATAAATTTGAAACTAAAAGTCAAATATTCCGATCAATGGCTCAATAAATCAATCCAGTCAACAATAATACTCCACATCATTGTGCCAAAAACTCCACATTATTTACAGTGTAAAAGGTTGGAAGTAGTTATTTTAGTGTACCAATAATTCTATCATGTACTATGGTAATTATTTATTTTATTTTATTTATTTATTTATTTATTTATTTAATTTTTGCATTTCATCCTAAAAATTCAGTGAGACTCGAACTTTCGAGTAGGAAATGTCCCTTATTTTCCCTCCAGGGAAAAGAGCTCCGAATCTGTTCTTCCTTATCAGGCATTTCTAGCTTTATGAACAGGAAAGCATAAAGATAATATCCTGGATGTGAATGGTAAGACAATAATAAGAATAGTACTTTTCCCTCAACATGTCTGATAAATGTTGTACGATTTTGTCCACATTTAAATTTCACCATTCATGGGGAAGCCATTTAAGGGTTAAAGGAGCCCATGTTCCACCCTCACCTTTTGAAATAACAATTCTTTCACCACTTTATTTATTTTTTATGTATTGAATTAAGAAGTCACCAAGAAGATGAGGAAGCATTGATGCCAACTCAGAATTAGTGGCAACAGACGTGAGTCACATATCTTGTTGGATGCATAGCTGGACTTCAGATTCTAGATGAAAGAAGGCTCTAGAAGATCTACAGAGGAGTGTGCTCTGCTGCACGATTGAAGTTTGTTTTTCAAATTCTGTTTTCCTTTTGTACAGCTCACCAACTTGTATAGAATTGGTTAGAATAGATTCCTTTTATTTTCTATAAATAGTCTAGCCTTGTACAGAAAATATGCAACAGAAAAATGAATACAAATTGATATTCATCTCCAAATTATTTTCTTCATTATACATTTTCTTATATGGTATCGGAGCCAATCATGGCTGATTCAAATGATTCAAACGAATCCAATACCACTCAAAACAATATTAATACCACTCAAACCAGAAATATTAACTCTGATCCTTCACACCCAAATAGCCCCTTCCACATTAGCGCAAATGATAACTCTGGGTCTTTACTTGTGTCTCATATCCTGGACTCAAAGAATTATCATTCCTGGGCAAGATCCATAAAGCGTGCACTCCGAATAAAAAACAAGCTGGGTTTTATTGATGGAAGCATCTGTGAACCAACTGCTGCAGATAGTCCCCTCATGGAGCATTGGCTTCGATGTAATGACATAGTCATCACTTGGCTGCAAAACACCATGGCACCTGACATCAAATGCAGCACTCTCTATGCTGATACAGCCCATCAATTATGGAAGGAACTTGAGCAAAGATTTGCCCAACAAAATGCACCAAGGATTTTTGAGATCAAACAAAACATTGCTAATCTGATGCAAAATCAGGATAGTGTAAGTGTATATTTTTCAAAGCTGAAAACATTTCTGGATGAATTGATGAATTATGAATCTATTCCTAGTTGTTCTTGTGGAGGATTGAAAGATGTGATAAGCAACCAACAGAGAGATTGGGTTATGAAATTCTTGATGGGACTTAATGATTCTTATAAAAACCTGAAGGCACAAATCCTTCTGATTAAGCCGTTTCCAACTTTGAATGAGGTTTATTCCCTTATCCAACAAGAAGAAAAGAGGCGGGAGATCTCCTTTGACAGACCACCTAATGAAATGATGGCAATGTTAGCAAAAGGGAACCACAATACAGGAAAATCATATCTGGAAAATCAAAAGAAGGAAAAATACTACTGCAGTTTTTGCAAAATACCTGTTCACTCTCTTGAAAGATGTTACAAAGCTAATCCTAGCAAACAGCAATGTTCTCATTGCAAATTTCCTGGACACTCAGCAAACAAGTGTTACAAATCGCATGGGTATCCTCCAGGGCACAGGTTTGAAAGGAAGAACAGATCTAATGCATCTTATTCTTATGTTAATCAAGTTACTTCCCTTGTGCCTCTTAATCAAGAGCAAATCAATGATACTCCACAAGTTTCCTTGACACCAGAGCAATATTCCCAGCTAATGACATTGCTTAAACCACAACATCATCCAGTCGCTACCAGCCACGACCAAACAAACGTTACCTCCTTCACTGATGATGTTATACCAAAAATGTTTGGTATTACTCTTAGTTTATTAGCATGTAATACTGAATGTCATAATATTTCAACTATTCCTTGGATATTGGACACGGGGGCAACAGATCACATGATCTGTTCCACCTCCTTTTTCACTTCAAATCCAACATCAGTTTCATACCCAGTAAGTTTACCCAATGGAGAAATGGTTTCAGTCAGTCACATTGGTACTGTTAAGTTCACAAATTCCATTATCCTTGAAAATGTGCTATGTGTTCCTTCATTTTCTTTTAATCTCATTTCAGCCAGAAAAATGACACAGAGTTTGAATTGTTGCCTAATTTTTCTCCCTAAAACATGTTTTATACAGGACCTTCTAACCTGGACAACGACTGGAATGGGTGAGGTGAAGCATGGATTGTATCATTTACTGCAAAAGAAAGTATCTCCTTCAGCTTTGAAAGACACTCTTGCACCCACTGCTGCCAAACTTCCTGTTGCTGCCTCTATCATCAATCATTCCAATAAATTTGACCTATGGCACTATAGATTAGGTCATTCATCATATCCCAACTTTCATTTACCTGGTCATACCCCTAGTTCAAAACCTGTAACAGATAAGAGACCATGTCCAGTTTGTCCTCTAGCAAAGTTACATAAACTTCCCTTTCCTTCGAGTCAGCACAAGTCACAAAGATGTTTTGATCTTGTGCATTGTGACTTGTGGGGACCGTGTAATGAAATTAGCTATGATGGTTCAAGATATTTTCTAACCATCGTTGATGATTACAGTCGATGTACTTGGGTTTATCTTTTGAGACAAAAATCTGGTGCTTCTCATGCTATTCAAACTTTCTACAACATGATTGAGACACAATTTAACACTAAAATCAAAATAATTCGTAGTGACAATGGTGCCGAATTTAACATGAAAGAGTTTTATTCCAAAACAGGCATCATACATCAAAAATCATGTGTGGAAACGCCACAACAAAATGCCATCGTTGAAAGAAAACACCAACACACATTTTAAATGTTGCCAGAGCTCTTAAATTTCAAAGTGGAGTTCCACTGAAGTTTTGGAGTGATTGTATCCTTACAGCCGTTTATCTTATAAATCGCACTCCATCTCCTCTACTTGATCACAAAACACCATTTGAATTACTGTTTCAAACTCAACCTTCATACTCTCATCTTAGAGTCTTTGGATGCTTGGCATTTGCTACAACGCTTGTTCATGGCAGACACAAATTTGATCCTAGGGCACATCGGTGTATCTTTCTTGGATATCCTTTTGGCATCAAAGGGTACAAATTTTTGGACTTAGAAACAAACAGAACTTTCATCTCTCGAAATGTTCTTTTTCATGAAAATGTTTTTCCTTACAAAGAGCCTCTTACCACTCCATCAAATCCTTTCCCAAGCATCTCTCAACCTATCTTTGAAGTTACAAATTCTGACAACACATATGCTGATGATAATGCAAATTCACCGGTCTATTTGTCCTCTCCTAACATTGCATTGGAAGATCATGAATTAGAATCATCAGACCAAAATCTTCTCTCATCTGAGAACACTTCTCCATCAACCATACAACCACAAACTGCACTTGAACTTCCCACTATATGCAGATCCACCAGAGCTAGAAAATTTCCTTCTCATTTGCAGGAATTTATCTGTCAACAAGCAAGCTCATCTCCCCACTCCCAGGAGTTGACCAAGCAACAGGTCACACCTTCTTCAGGTAAACCTTTTCCATTAGAAGCTACAATTTCTTACCATAAACTTTCACATCCACATAAGGCATTTGCAATTTTCATCACCGCACAAACAGAACCAAAAACCTTTGAAGAAGCCATACAATCACATGAGTGGTGTGATGCCATGAAAGCTGAGATTAATGCT
The DNA here is from genome assembly GCF_002742605.1 of Olea europaea var. sylvestris. Lineage (NCBI taxonomy): Eukaryota > Viridiplantae > Streptophyta > Magnoliopsida > Lamiales > Oleaceae > Olea > Olea europaea. The sequence goes on along the minus strand of NC_036253.1, from coordinate 11,122,355 downwards.
CTTGAGTTGAATGAAACTTGGGTAATTGTTGACTTGCCACCTGGTAAGGATGCTATAGGGTGTAAATGGGTTTATAGAATTAAATTCCATGCTGATGGAACCAGTGAAAGATGCAAAGCCAGATTAGTGGCGAAAGGGTATACACAGCAGGAAGGTTTGGATTATCATGAGACCTTTTCACCCGTAGCTAAACTTGTAACAGTTCGAAGTTTATTGGCAATTGCAGCTATTAAAGGGTGGCACTTGTGCCAATTTGATGTTAACAATGCTTTTCTACATGGAGACTTGAATGAGGAAGTGTATATGCAGCTTCCTCCTGGCTATCCAACAATAAATGGGTCAGATAATGGCAGAAAAGTTTGCAAATTACGCAAGAGCTTGTATGGCCTCAAGTAAGCCTCGCGTCAATGGTATTCTAAGCTCTCTAGTTTCATCATAGACCAAGGATTCACACAATCTAAAGCTGATTACAACTTGTTGACAAAATTTGCTTCACATTCTTTCACAGCCATACTCGTGTATGTAGATGATATAATTGTTGCCAGTGATTGCTTGGACACCATCAACAATTTAAAGAACTCTTTTCATGATAAGTTGAGGATCAAAGACCTTGGAAAGCTGAAATATTTCCTTGGCATTGAAGTGGCCAGATTAGACCTTGGTATTCACATCTGTCAAAGAAAATATGCATTAGATATCTTAGTAGATTCTGGGAAAATTGGAGCCACACCAACCAAAGTTCCATTAGATCAAAACCTGAAATTATCCAAAGATCATGGCGAAACTCTTAGTAATCCTTCTGTTTACAGAAGACTAGTTGGGAGATTACTCTATTTAACAATCACTAGACCTGATCTTTCCTATCCAGTGTAGTTGCTAAGTCAATTTATGGACTCTCCTCGGATTCCCCATCTACATACAGCCTATAAGGTTCTTCGATACATTAAGAGATCACCAGGGCAAGGTCTTTTCTATCCTGCCAACACTACCTTACAACTAGAAGGCTTTTGTGATTCAGATTGGGGGGCATGTCTAGATACAAGGCGATCAATTACTGGATATTGTGTTTTCATTGGCAAGTCACTGGTGTCTTGGAAGTCTAAGAAACAAGGGACAATCTCCAGATCCTCTGCTGAAGCAGAGTATAGAGCAATGGCAGATTTATGTTGTGAGTTAACTTGAATACGATATTTGCTCAAAGATTTACAGATTGAGCACCCTTAGTCAGCTGCCTTATATTGTGACATTAAGGCTGCCATCTACATTGCATCAAACCCGGTTTTCCATGAAAGAACCAAGCATATCGAACTTGATTGCCATCTTATTAAGGACAAAATTCAAGAAGGAAGCATAACGACTGAACATGTCAATAGTAGCTTACAAGTGGCAGATTTGTTAACCAAGGCTCTATGCTCTTCACGCCTACAATCTCATTTGCTCAAGATGGGAGTGTTAGATATACACTCTCCATCTTGCGGGGGGGCTATTGAATTAAGAAGTCACCAAGAAGATGAGGAAGCATTGATGCCAACTCAGAATTAGTGGCAACAGACGTGAGTCACATATCCAGTTGGATGCATAGCTGGACTTCAGATTCTAGATGAAAGAAGGCTCTAGAAGATCTACAGAGGAATGTGCTCTGCTGCACGATTGAAGTTTGTTTTTCAAATTCTGTTTTCCTTTTGTACAGCTCACCAACTTGTATAGAATTGGTTAGAATAGATTTCTTTTATTTTCTATAAATAGTCTAGCCTTGTACAGAAAATATGCAACAGAAAAATGAATACAAATTGATATTCATCTCCAAATTATTTTCTTCATTATACATTTTCTTATATTATGAACCCATAAGATTGGAAACTTCTCAATTCTTGAGAGATTTATGTATTTCAGTGTGAACTAATATTGGAGTTCATTCCTTGTATTTTGGTACTCCTATAACGAGTTTAAGTGGTTGCCCGTGTTATAACTGCTTTCTGATATCTCCAAAATCATGCTCTTGGTGTAAGAATTTCGTGATCAATTAAAGAAACCAAAAAAATTACACTAAAATAGTTTTAAACTACTACTTATTATGATGGTATGTATAATGTATAGAGCTTTTGTACAATTGGAGATAAGCATTAAAGACTGTTCTGGTGCCAGGATTTGATACATGGGGGGTTTCCTCCATCCGCATTAAACCATTTTCATAATCGATGAGGTTTGTTTCCTTATGATTTCTTTTGGAATACATCACTATTTTGATATGGTAAATAAAACGATATAGCATTTATTTTGAGAATGATGCTACCTATGTTTTCAGGTGTTTAAGTAACTGATTAGAAGGAATCCTTGGACGTTGGTGGTTGAGGGGCTGGGGCCCTCCACGTCCTTGTGCTGGTCACTCCTCCCTGCACTACTGATTTAAGGGGATCACTATTTGGTTTTGAAATTTGATATGCTTGTGGATAAAATATTGCCAATTGTCTGAAGCATTTCCTTCTTGATATGCCGTTATCAATTCTACTATTAGAATATCCCAAAAGAGTTTGAACTTTTTGGATCAATTCTTGATTGTGACTTTGTTTCTACTTGCTCATTTTACTTGTTGCATTTTCCTTCTGTTTATCTAACCTTTTTCTCTCTTTCTTCTTTATATGAGAAATCATTGCTAGTTACCAGCATTCATAACTTTCACACGTTCCTTGTCCAAGAAACAATCTGGGGCTTGATTTATATTTTATAATTCAGGATACTAGACATGCAGAGATGGAAGCAATCGATATGCTACTTAAGCAGTGGCAGAATGTTGGACTTTCAAGGGAAAAGTTGCTTACATGTGAACCATGTATAATGTGTGCAGCCACTTTATCTATAATTGGTATGGTCAACTACATATATTTTGCATAATAAATCTTACTTTTAATAGTTAATAGAATTTGGGATGACATGTCATGATCTTCGTATAGGCATAAAAAAAGTATACGATGACTGTGCAAATGATAAATTTGGAGGGTGTGGGTCAATTTTATCCTTGCATACGAATAGCTCTGAGAAGCTCAATAGGTTTGATTCTTACCTCTTCTTGTTTATAGAAAAGTGTTTACCTGTAAAAGCTATTTGACATATTATGTTTTTGGACATTCGTTTTAGAATATATAATACTCGTCATTCCTGGTATTTTATGGGCAATATTTGTTGATAAGCTTTAACCTTTGTAGGAGAGCTCAACGTCTTCACTTTTTGTCTTTCAGTTTTAAGTTATGGTTGAATAGCATTATAGCGATTGCAAAACGTTCGTAATATTCATTGTATGTGGCCAAAAACTGGGTAAACAAATATTTTAAGCTTAGCGTGTGGGTGGGAACAGATATGACCTGGGCTTATGATGTGCTTGAATTTGCTTTAAGGTCTAGTGCATATTCTTATTCGTGTCTGTCATAGAATATATGAAGCAACCTTGTCAGTAGGTTCTGAATTTTTGGCCATGGGAAGCTTGTATTCTTGCCACAAATTTATTCATTGCACGACTTCCAGCCTAGATTATCACCACAAATGAAGATCTGGGTTTGAGTCTTACTTTTGCTTGTTTATAAAAATTGAAAATTTATTTGCTATTTGATGAAAAATGAGAATGCTTGCACATAAGGAGTGTATTGAAGAGTTTAAATATATTATATTAAGCTTTTTGATGAGGTGGTTAAGCAAAATTACATATATCACATTTGCTATGGATACTTCATGGTTGATTCTTAACATGAACTTGTCTTTTATTTTCATATTCTGGGCTTTCAAGTAAGTATAGGAAAAAAGGTTGGATAACTGGATTTAATGACATTTGGGTAATTGGCCTGGATCGTACCTTCTCCCAACTTAGCAGCTCCACCCCCGCCATCTCACCTCTTCTTTTCTTGTACTTGGTCTCTCGTTATCGCATAGGAAATTTGCAGGTGCAGGATAAATAATGCTATTTCCAATGGTAATATATAGCTGCTTCTCTCATACTTATTAATGTTGAATCATTTTCAGAGCATTAGATGCAGTAAAAGATCTGCTAAATTAATCATGATTTAAAGTAAACCTTTAGTTCTAATAGAAACTTTCACATTCAGAACTAGTAGAGTTCAGTTCTTTTATTGTGAACAGGGGAACATGGCTTAGTTTGTTGTTGTTTAGTCCTATTAGAACCCTCTTCAATTGACATTATTGATTTCACAAAATATGTGAATTTTAATTTTAGGAGGATTTCTTTCATAAATGGAACATTTTCCAGGGTGGTGTTCTTGCTAATGTCTGAGTTGCTATGCAATTTTTGGATCTCTGCTACCGGTCTCTCCATAAAGAAAAGCAAGATTCTACTTGACTGCAACTGCATTTGTTACTTTATCATAATATTGCATGTATCAATAAGAGCATATGACAGAATTGGCTATTAAATTCAAGAATTTAGCTCATCCTCGGAACTGGTTAGAATAAAAATAAAGGGTCACGATAGGTTTTTCAAATAAAAAAAGTCTTTATTTTCAGGTTTTTTTAATAATTTCCTCAGTAAATATTGGTTTCTCTTAGGGTATGTTTGATTGCGAAAATAGAATTTGGGTGGAAAGAAAATGAATTCCAGGAAATTGAATTACCTAGAAATTGTTTTACAGGGAATTGTAAATTATTGTGTTTGATTGGTATAATTTTCCATATGGAAAACGTTGAAGTAAAAGTATTTTTTGGTGTTCGTTTTACATGAAAATTGTCAATTTCAGGGATATCCTCTTTTACAATTATTCCTAAAATTTGTTTCCATCGCCAACAATTAAAAAAACAAAAGACAAAAAGCAAAAAAAATAAAAAAATAAAAAAAAAGGTGGAAAACCAAAAACCACCTATCCCCTAGGAAAATAAAAGGTGGAAAATCACGCTTTAAAGTGTTGTACCTAGAAATTCACGGAAAATCAATTCCCTGAAAAATTTTGTCAATCAAATAGACAAAATGTGGAAGTTGGAATTCAAATTTCAAGTTCCATAAAAAATTTCGTGCAATCAAACGGGTCTTAATGGTTTGGAGATATTTTCTATATAGTTTCTTTCTTTTTTTAGTTATAATTTTCAGCTTTTTGACAGTGGAGTTTCGAAAAAGCTTTTCAAGTGTACTGGAGGAGTAATGGCATCAGAAGCAGTCAATCTTTTAAGAAGCTTTTATGAGCAAGGAAATCCCAATGGTATGAATATTCATTATAGTTTGTGATCCCTGCAATTTAACATATTCTATAGTTACAGATTTCTGCTTCAATTGGGAAGAAAATCGTACCACAATACGGAAAATTCGATGCAAGAGTCCCCTTAGAGAATCACTTAGGTGTTCCTTTAGTAATCATTTGCGAAGGCATTCCTTTAGATGGATGATCTAGAACCTTATTTTTTACTGGAGAGATTATTTATTCTTCTAGAGAACAATTACATGCAACTTGAGTTCTATATTGACTCTTATATCTCCAATCTTCTTACATATCACCTCGATCAGCTTCTGTTTCAATGTTGGGATACTTGAGGGTGAATAAAATTGAATCCAAGCAACCCATCTTATTTATCAATCAATAACATGTCATCTGAAATGTATGTATCCTGTTCAATTTGCCTTCTTAATATTAACGAACACGTTTAAATAGCCAAGAACCATATTAAACGCCCAACATCATCAATAATGTTGGTGCAATTTTTATAAATTGTTGCCGATATGTGGAGTTCTGTCTTCCTCCAGTCCAATGAAGTTACGGATCTTAACATTATAGTATCATTCTAGGTGGTTTTTCCTTAATTTAGGATGTCTGTTCAAACTAAAATCTTCCTTTGTTGCATACAAATATCAAAGAAAATTCATATCCACTCACATGCTGTATCTGTATCTGGTGTTAGCTACAGTGTCCTTGTACATTTCTGCAGTTTTACGTTTTTCGAGGATAGTAACTCCAACAGTCACATGTTTGTATACTGTCAATTCTAATTTTTTATACAATAAAATTTATTCTTCATTCTATTTATTCATTTTGCTAGCTGGTACAGTGATTACTGTCTTTAAATTAATTCAGCCCCAAAGCCTTACAGGAAGCCAATGCAAGGGGTCTAAATGGTTCAGTAACAGTTGCAGAGGTACACACTGGCAAATATTTATTGTAACATAGAGCAATATTATTTTGGCTTTTTTGATCTGCTATCTGTCTCAAAGAGAGAAATTCATATTGTCTATTCTTTATACACATAACTATGCACATCAGCACCTGGGGGACAAGTGAAACAGTGGATTTTCGTTTTTACTAACACTTTGATGTGAACACTGGGAGTCTGTAGTGTCTTATATGATTGCATTTGATATCTGATCGTAATATGCTTGGTTAATGCTTAATCTAATTCCATAAATTGTCTGCGTTAAGAAATAAAAAGTGAAATGCTATATTATATCTGGTCTGTAGAAATTAGTTAACTGTATTTCCCATAATGCCATGAGCTTTTGGCTTTAGATATTCAAGTTTTCAAGGTTGGAACGAAGAAATTATTTTGTGATACTTGAGATCTATTAGGATACAAATCCAGGAAGATTAATTGATTTACAGATGAATGGAAAAAGATTGGCTGGTCTGTCGTAAATCTAATGTGCTGGTAGGAAGAAATTAAAATCCTTATCTGGAAATTGATTAATGCTCAATCGCAGACCCATTGTTTAAATTCAAATAGATAAATTTTAATACCCAATTTTTTAATTATTTAGACGCACTTATTTTATTGTGCTATATTTTGCACCATTAATAACGTCGTGGCATGACTTATAGAAAGCATTTAATAAAAATATTGTTATTGTTCGACCAAAAGGATGATTAGATACCTTCCTCTCTAAGAGCAATCTCCAAATTTTAGCAAGACAATATGAGTTAGGAATAATAAAAAGATTGTTATTGTTCGACCAAAAGGATGATTAGATACCTTCCTCTCTAAGAGCAATCTCTAAATTTTAGCCAAACAGTTTGAGTTAGGAATATGTTAGTGTATCTCATATGGCTTGTGATCTTTGCGAGATTTCTATGCCTTCAAACTTCCCATTTCCCCATCTGGACACTGATGCAAATAAAATTTTGTGTCAGAATCCACCTAATTGATTCACACCTACGTCTGCTTCTTGTTCTCAAGTCCTTAAATTTGACATGCTTATCTGATCAAAGCTTCTGATGTTCAGGTTCTGTAATGGAGAATGCAACCTGTTTACACAGCTATTGATTTGGCACTAAATGATCAAATTACAGTGCCCTTGGCAGTCAAAATTTGTCTTAGAAAAGATTACTTGTTTTAGTTTGAGAAACTGAATGAGAATCTTGGATCAGATGCTATGGAGGCAGCATACATTTGAATTCTTTTGATTTCTCAGATTGTAATATACTGTTTATACTTCACTTCTCTTGAATCATCCACACAAAAATTGATGGAGCATTTGAGTAACGTGAATCGACTGCAACATCTACATACTTTCAAGAAAAGTAACTTTTAAGCATAATTACATGTGTCGTATTTTATACTTTTCTCTTTTATGTTGTATTGTGAGTTGTACACACGTTTCAAAAATTTTCCATTGAACTCCTTTCTAATCTCACATGAGGTGGGTCCAAGTTGATCACGAGTTCGGACACCAACAGTTTTCAAGTTTGATTGCTAAAAATGTTGAATTTGTCAATCATTCTCCTTCTGAAGTGCCTAGCAGTTGGTTACAATGCTATTTCTGCATATGCACTAGGAATATGGTCAATGTATTCTGGCTTCCATTTCAATAATGAGTTCAATGCTATCATTTCCATCTATTCGATAGTGAGTCTAAATATTACCATTCATATTTCCCCCCAAAAGATGAACATATTGCAGGGCCCCTCTTTTTGAAGTTCAAACTGATGACTGGGAATGCTTCTGTGGTGTTCTTTGGTGCCCAGCTTATGCTGATTGTGCTGTACCCCAGGTATTCTACTCATAAGTTTCCTTTTAACAAATTTTCTAAATCATTTTCTCACAAAATATCCAGCTACTGCATATATATGAAGAAATAGATATGCCTAGCTACTTTTACAAAAAAGGGGATTCCTGAAAAATGGGATAAGGAATGACAAATATGAAAATAAGAGATTCTGTTCGTAAAATTTGTGAAAAATGTCGCCTAATCCTTAGGCGGGGGCACATTATAGTAATTTGTTCCAACCTGAGACATAAACTAAGACAAGGATAATCAGACTCACTAAAGAACTTGATTTAACGAGAGCTATGTAAAAAGTAGGTCCGATTATGCCTATTCTTAATCCTAAATGGAATGGAACGACGTAGGGATCCATATGTAAACATAGTATCTATTTAGATATTAATCATGAATCAGTTGCTGTATCTGATCCATGTTGTGTGAGTTTCAGTTTAGTTTGCAAATCTAAGAAGAATGACATGTTCATGTAGGAGTTTCTCTATCTTCTGAAACTCCAAATAATATTTTGAGATGTCTAACTAATTTGGGTTTTCAGACATATTTTCAGCTAATTGTTTCATGAGAGGGTACTATCTGACTTCTCCTAATGTTTATTATATTTATTCGAGGAAATTGGATAGTCGAAAGAGAATTGGTTCACAAGAACTCTGACTTCAGTGAGAAAAATAGCAAACTATGGATACTCTATCTATTCGAGGGGGGAAATGAGAGATATTTTGTTTCACCACAGAAAATTATTTGATTCTTTTCTTTTAAAGAATTTCCATGATACATCAGAACGAACCTATTTCCTCCGCTGGGTGGAAGAGACGGAAATCCGCTGGCGATGTCTGGTTTGGCAGAGCAGCTGCTGCTATTTAGACCCTCCTTTGAAATTGATAAAATCACCACTACAGAAGGTTGACGGTGTTTATTAAGCTAGCGATTTGTGAGGCTCTATAATCTTGGCTTGTGTCCCATTTGGACCCATGCCAATATCTCAGACTTTTGGCAACTTTTAGTTCATATAACTCCTTCAGTTTCTATATTAGTTTTGGTGAAAATGTAGAGCACTTTTGGTCAAATTTCTGAGGAAGTTTGGTTGGTAGTAAATTAGAAATTACTACTGAATGATTATGGGGGTTAAAGCTGAACTCGAGTGACATTTTCTTGATCATCTGGTATCACATATTTCTTGCTATTTTTGTTTAGAGTGATGCCAGACGGACAGGTCACATCCGAGTTCTCTTCTTTCTTCTACTATTTTCTGAGACCGATGGCATCGCCTGTGGAACAGTCTTCGGCATTGAAATCAATTGTTTCATCTTTAAAAATTTCCCACCATTTGACATCCTTCCTGTCCGTATTAACTTCCAAACTGGTAATTCCATGGCTTTGATACCTAAATTTGGAGAAAAAGTGATGTCAATAAGGATTTTATGGAATTTCTCCACCATTGTGAAGAAAAATCTAGTCTTCAGATCAGATTTAGACTCAAGCAGTACAATAGTGCACCATTTTCACTTCTAGCTCTAGATGGTACCACAGGTCCACAGCATGCAGAGAATTAAGTTTGTAAACCCGTGCGATCGGTTTTTGAAGAACATATTTAGGAAATCTTGTTACAACATGAATAAATTAGAAAAAGAAAATGCATTTTTCCTACTTATAACACAATAAAATAGGTCTCTTTTCAAATAAAATGTAAGAACCTCTATGTGTTGTGCAATGCACGATAACATAAAAATCAAAATGAAAAATTAACATTATTACCTTCTTGAAGTATTAGAAAATAAAAATAGGAAAAGGCCTCAAAATCTGCAAAACGCGGATGGTTTTGAATATATTTGAAAGTTTGGGGAGTAATAGTGTGAATTTCTGAAAATTGAACCAACCAGATTATTCGGGGTTATTGTCACCGACCGTCCACGGATTTCACAACCCGGCAATGACCCAAGGAAATCATTGAAAAAGGTCAGTTGACCCACTCTTATTTTCACTTTGACCTTTGACTGATTTTTAAAAAAAAAATGAAAATATATTTTAAAGACACTTTTTTCAAAAATACCCCTCCATCCTTCCTCACTCTCTCTTGACAATTAGAGGTTGGAGTTAGAAATTTTCACTTTCATTAACAGTCGGCCGTCTAGACATCTTCCTCATCGTCGAACTTCCGGTTACCGGCTATCTCCTATTGTAAATGTTAGTTTTTGTAGAGTTATAATTAGATTATTGGGTTTTGTTGAGTTTTAATTAGATTATTGGTCGGAATATTATTTTTGTTGTGTGAAGGGCATGATTTAAGTTAGATTTGGGTATGGATGAAGTGTATTGGCCTATTGTGGTTGTGTGTGGAGCTCCAACTCCTCAAAAATGATGGATTCTAGCGAGATGGAGGGGTAGGTTGTTGATAGCCGGCCTCCCATCGAGACGGAGGCGTAGGTTGTTGACAGCCGGCCTCTAATAGGCGGCCGGCTGTTAACTTCCGGTTCTAACCGACCCCCATTTTTTTTATTTCAGAAATTAATTTAAATCATTAAATGTTTAGAATTTTGAATTAAATAATTTTTTTCTTTATCAAAATTAAAGAAATTTGTTATTCTTAAATTAATTTTTTAATTCTAATTTTAACTCTTTATTTGAAATTTAATTTTCTTTTTTTATTTTTAAATTTTAAATTAATTTTTATTTTATTTTAATTTTAATTTCAATTTCAATTTTCATTTTAATTATAATTTTAATTTAATGAAAGTTGTTATTTGAAAATTAATTTTTAATTCAATTTTAAATCTTATTTTTAATTTAATTCTAATTTTTTATTTTATATAAAATTTAAATTTTCATTTTAGTTATAATTTTAATTTAAAGAAATTTGTTATTTTAAAAATAGTTTTCAAATTACTTTTTTAATTCTAATTTTAACTTTTTACTTTAAATTTAAACGTAATTGTAATTTTATTTTAAATTATAATTATAATT
>NC_036253.1:11094370-11109865 GCF_002742605.1 Olea europaea var. sylvestris | reverse complement strand
GGGGGAAATGAGAGATATTTTGTTTCACCACGGAAAATTATTTGATTCTTTTCTTTTAAAGAATTTCCATGATACATCAGAACGAACCTATTTCCTCCGCTGGGTGGAAGAGACGGAAATCCGCTGGCGATGTCTGGTTTGGCAGAGCAGCTGCTGCTATTTAGACCCTCCTTTGAAATTGATAAAATCACCACTACAGAAGGTTGACGGTGTTTATTAAGCTAGCGATTTGTGAGGCTCTATAATCTTGGCTTGTGTCCCATTTGGACCCATGCCAATATCTCAGACTTTTGGCAACTTTTAGTTCATATAACTCCTTCAGTTTCTATATTAGTTTTGGTGAAAATGTAGAGCACTTTTGGTCAAATTTCTGAGGAAGTTTGGTTGGTAGTAAATTAGAAATTACTACTGAATGATTATGGGGGTTAAAGCTGAACTCGAGTGACATTTTCTTGATCATCTGGTATCACATATTTCTTGCTATTTTTGTTTAGAGTGATGCCAGACGGACAGGTCACATCCGAGTTCTCTTCTTTCTTCTACTATTTTCTGAGACCGATGGCATCGCCTGTGGAACAGTCTTCGGCATTGAAATCAATTGTTTCATCTTTAAAAATTTCCCACCATTTGACATCCTTCCTGTCCGTATTAACTTCCAAACTGGTAATTCCATGGCTTTGATACCTAAATTTGGAGAAAAAGTGATGTCAATAAGGATTTTATGGAATTTCTCCACCATTGTGAAGAAAAATCTAGTCTTCAGATCAGATTTAGACTCAAGCAGTACAATAGTGCACCATTTTCACTTCTAGCTCTAGATGGTACCACAGGTCCACAGCATGCAGAGAATTAAGTTTGTAAACCCGTGCGATCGGTTTTTGAAGAACATATTTAGGAAATCTTGTTACAACATGAATAAATTAGAAAAAGAAAATGCATTTTTCCTACTTATAACACAATAAAATAGGTCTCTTTTCAAATAAAATGTAAGAACCTCTATGTGTTGTGCAATGCACGATAACATAAAAATCAAAATGAAAAATTAACATTATTACTTTCTTGAAGTATTAGAAAACAAAAATAGGAAAAGGCCTCAAAATCTGCAAAACGCGGATGGTTTTGAATATATTTGAAAGTTTGGGGAGTAATAGTGTGAATTTCTGAAAATTGAACCAACCAGATTATTCGGGGTTATTGTCACCGACCGTCCACGGATTTCACAACCCGGCAATGACCCAAGGAAATCATTGAAAAAGGTCGGTTGACCCACTCTTATTTTCACTTTGACCTTTGACTGATTTTTAAAAAAAAATGAAAATATATTTTAAAGACACTTTTTTCAAAAATACCCCTCCATCCTTCCTCACTCTCTCTTGACAATTAGAGGTTGGAGTTAGAAATTTTCACTTTCATTAACAGTCGGCCGTCTAGACATCTTCCTCATCGTCGAACTTCCGGTTACCGGCTATCTCCTATTGTAAATGTTAGTTTTTGTAGAGTTATAATTAGATTATTGGGTTTTGTTGAGTTTTAATTAGATTATTGGTCGGAATATTATTTTTATTGTGTGAAGGGCATGATTTAAGTTAGATTTGGATATAGATGAAGTGTATTGGCCTATTGTGGTTGTGTGTGGAGCTCCAACTCCTCAAAAATGATGGATTCTAGCGAGATGGAGGGGTAGGTTGTTGATAGCCGGCCTCCCATCGAGACGGAGGCGTAGGTTGTTGACAGCCGGCCTCTAATAGGCGGTCGGCTGTTAACTTCCGGTTCTAACCGACCCCCATTTTTTTTATTTCAGAAATTAATTTAAATCATTAAATGTTTAGAATTTTGAATTAAATAATTTTTTTCTTTATCAAAATTAAAGAAATTTGTTATTCTTAAATTAATTTTTTAATTCTAATTTTAACTCTTTATTTGAAATTTAATTTTCTTTTTTTATTTTTAAATTTTAAATTAATTTTTATTTTATTTTAATTTTAATTTCAATTTCAATTTTCATTTTAATTATAATTTTAATTTAATGAAAGTTGTTATTTGAAAATTAATTTTTAATTCAATTTTAAATCTTATTTTTAATTTAATTCTAATTTTTTATTTTATATAAAATTTAAATTTTCATTTTAGTTATAATTTTAATTTAAAGAAATTTGTTATTTTAAAAATAGTTTTCAAATTACTTTTTTAATTCTAATTTTAACTTTTTACTTTAAATTTAAACGTAATTGTAATTTTATTTTAAATTATAATTATAATTATAATTATAATTTAAATAAATTTGTTATTTTAAAATTAATTTTGTAATTCTAATTTTAACTTTTTATTTTTATTTTAAATTTAATTTTTTATTTTATTTTAAATTTTAATTTTAATTGAAAGAAATTTGTTATTTTAAAATTAATTTTATAATTCTAATTTAAAATTTTTATTTTATATTTAACTTTAATTTTTCTTTTATTTTAAACCTAATTTTCATTTTAGTTACAATTTTAATTTAAAGAAATTTGTTATTTTAAAATTAATTTTCAAATTAATTTTATACTTCTAATTTAAAATTTGATTTTAAATTTAAATTTAATTTTTATTTTATTATAAATTTAAATTTTCGTTATAATTATAATTATAATTTAAAGAAATTTGTTATTTTAAATTTGATTTTCAAATTATTTTTTTAATTCTATTTTTAATTTAATTCTAATTTTTTATTTTATTTTAAATGTAAATTTTCATTTTAGTTTAATTTTAATTTAAAGAAATTTTTTTATTTTAAAATTAATTTTTTAATTCTAATTTTAAATTTTTATTTTAAATTTAATTTTTATTTTATTTTAAATTTAAATTTCGTTTTAATTATAATTTTAATTTAAAGAAATTTGTTAATTTGAAATTACTTTTTTAATTCTAATTTTAGCTTTTTATTTTAAATTTAATTGTAATTGTAATCTTATTTTAAATTTAAATTTAAAATTTCATTTTAATTATAATTTTAATTTAAAGAAATTTGTTATTTTAAAATTAATTTTAAATTTAAAATTTCATTTTAATTATAATTTTAATTTAAAGAAATTTGTTAATTTGAAATTACTTTTTTAATTCTAATTTTAGCTTTTTATTTTAAATTTAATTGTAATTGTAATCTTATTTTAAATTTAAATTTAAAATTTCATTTTAATTATAATTTTAATTTAAAGAAATTTGTTATTTTAAAATTAATTTTAAAATTACTTTTTTAATTCTAATTTTAACTTTTTATTTTAAATTTATTTGTAATTGTAATTTTAATTTCCATTTTTCTTTTTTATTTTTCTTTTTATTTTTATATTAATTATTAATTTTCGATAATACATTAAAATTTTCATATTATTAATTGAATTTGAATAATTTTTTATTTTCAATTTAATTAGTTAATTATAATTTTCATTTTCATTTTCATTTTCATTTTAATTATTACTTTTTGATAATAGGGTAAAATTTTCATATTCTCTATTTAATTTGAATAATTTTATATTTTCATCTCTAATTTTAATTTTTTATTTTAACTATTATTTTAAATTTAATTATTTTTGGTGAGAGGGAAAAATTTCATGAATCAGTGTCTTGCGTATAGTAGTTACGACTCGGTTCGTTTAATTTTTGGTTATTATGCTTCATTCCATTATTTCATGTACAATGTTCTAATATTATGTTTCAATTTTTGCAGGATGGATTATCATTTGGATACAGAGTTGAGATAGATGCTGGACAAAGTTTCGTGGAACGGTAACTTGACAGCTTCACCCAGGTCCTGGAGCTGCTTGGCGACTAGCATGCAGATATGTTGCGTCAGTCCTTTTTGTGGCCTTTATACCCGTTGAGAGAGTTGCAGTATTCGGATCAGATGATCGATGCTCTTCTATGTCAATTGCTGAGTCCAGTTGACGACGATGCCCTCCATTTTAACCTCGGGGGCAAAGTCGCCAACTTTTCCATGTTCGAGTTTGCCTTACTGACTGGATTGAAGATTACGAGAGATGAGACAGCTAGCGACGGGACTCAAAGAAGAAATAGGCTGCAGGACACTTACTTCCAAGGATAGGGAGCGGTGGTTTTGCCTCAGTTGATGGATGCAATCAAGAAGTGTGGCGAGATGTTGGACAGACTGAAGTTAGGTCTGGTCTACATCATTGAGAGCGTGATGCGGTGTCACCACAAGACTGCGATTGTCCTCTTCCACCTGGAGATCGTCGACGACATAGATCGCTTCAACAACTATCTATGGGGTCGTCGATGTTTTGAGAACACCGTCCACATCGCCACCAGATCACACTCGAAGCCCAAGGGATTCGCCTTGGCGCTTCAGGTAAATGATTAACGTAATCACTGTTAAAATATTTTTTTCTATTGAATTTGTATGTACTAATTTATGTGTTGCAGATATGGGCGTATGAGATCATCCCCATATGGGTACTCGCTTTGCACAGCGAGAGGAGACACGCCGCCCTCGGATGCACCATTGGCGAGCATCTCGAGCGGAGGGATCTCCCACTGGGAAATAATTATCGCCACTCCTCGACGATCCTTATGTGAGTGTTATAAATTTGTGATTTATATTATATATAGTATAAAATCTCATTACATGATTTTATCTTTTTAAAATGTCAATATGTCAACTTGAAATAATAACTCATTTGACACCGTCGATGGAGGAGGAGGAGGAGGCGCAGGGTCTTGTGCGTGAAATCGAAGTTTCGCACACTCAAAACGACCAAATGTCCAATTCGATCCCCGATCAAAACTGGGTAAGTGAATTATTGATTAATATTTTATATAAGTTAGCAATTATTGAATAAGTTAATAATATGTAAGTTTGTGCAGGACCGCGAGCTAGTTGATCGGGCATCACCTCCGTCGGCGACATCACCTCCCCAAAGGCATCACATCCGTCGCCGGGATCACCTCCTCCCCTTCAGGGTGATTTTCTGATGATCTATACCATCGCCTGATTGGATTTATGGTGCAGGAGATCGACGCGCTGCGTCGAGAGCTGGTAGGAGTTATATCATGGGAGGTCGGCACGCTGCGTCGAGAACTGATAGGAGTTATATCAGAGGAGGTCGGTGCGCTGCGTCAAGATATGGTGGAGCGAGTCGATGATCTGGGACGCCAGTTGGTAGGGAAGGTCGAGGATATAGCTGATGATGTTAGAGTGCTACGTGGGCATTTAGGAAACCTTGAGGATGAGGTCATAGCACTCTGAGGTGGTATAGCAGGCAGACGATGGGGGTGACGACTAGGAGGGTGAACGAGAGGAGAATAAAGATGGGGTCACCATCAGTCGTGGTCGGAGGATGCATTGGAATTCTTTTTTCAGTCCATGGAGGATAGGGTGACCCCGAGGGTGGATGAGGGGATAGCCCCGTTGGGGACGGGAGCGACGATCGAGGACGTGGTGCTGATGAGGGCATATGAGGGGGTCGAGAAGGTAGTAATGACAGGGCAGATGAGGGGGTGGGCCTATCAAGGACGGGAGCTATGGTTGAGGAGGTGGTGACGACGATGACAGAGGATGAGGTGGCGGTTGTCTAGCGGAGGAGAGGACGATCCAAGAGGTGGACGAGGGGAGGACGACCATCGTGACTGGAGCGAAAAAGAGTGCTGTTGATGTGGCGAAGCTGGTGGTAGACATGAGGCCGAGAGTGACGTCATAGTACATTATCTCTCCCTTCACGGCTGAGACAAAGAAGAGTAGGTTCGTCGATGGGACGATCCCCAACCTATTTCGGGAGGTGGACCATGCTAAATGGAAAGCGTTCGAGACAGAGTAGAGAAGAATGTTGGCCGAGTTAGTATTTATGATATTAGTAAAGTACGTTGAGTTACTCGTATATGCTTCTTTAACACTTCTCTATTTCTTTTTTCAGGACCAGCCGTACGATTGGTACTGTGACGATCTCCGATGCTTATAAGTGGTTCCACGACATCATCACTTCAGGAGCTTGGCTTGACGACGATGTAAGTAAAGTAGTCATATTGTTATTTTTATGACTTGTATATCATTGTTTGTTTATGCAATGAAATAACTCCCTTTTGTATTGCTATTTCTTAATGCAGCACATCGACCAGGCCATGGACTTGTTGCATGATATGGTTCAAAGATATCCGGGGTCTTTTGACGGTTACGAAATATTTGTAAACACTGTAATTGATTATTAAATTACGACGTTCTTTGAAATATCATAAAATAAATGCAAACACTGTTATTTCAAATGGACAACATTACCAAATGATCTAACTGTCATTTAGAGGAACATGACTTGTACAATATTGACGAGTATGCCCTACTAATTTGTACCGACTGCACCTACGCGGTCGAGAAAATTCTCTGGTAATGGTATTCTAGACGTACTTGGACGTCCAGGCTCACACAGTTCAATAAGAGGTGGCGACAATATATTGAGTGGGGAATATGGTCAGGGACTTCCCACTCAACTTCATTCGGCAGAGGAAATATTGTCTCAGCGTACGCAGCTCTCCAATAATCAGTCGTGTAATAATAAGAACATAAGGTTCTAACTGTAAATCCTCGATACGTAACAACCGCGACTGCATGCTCACGTGGAAAAGTCTCCAACTGAAATTTTTTACAAGTGCATGTATTATCATTCAGTCCACCATGTATGTCGTATCACGTGCACATTCCACTGAGAAGTGCAACTCGTCTAGTGGTTCGACATTCAACTGTCTCGCAAGTTCTACAGCTTTAAATAGTCACTCCTCTTACGTTGGGGCTAGCATACTCGTGCAATTCTGTGATTTCGCACATCGAATGTGAAACCACTGTTGCAGCTTGGTACGGATATTCTCAATCAGTGCAATGATGGGTAATTCTCGATCCTTCTTGAATAATGCATTGAGAGACTTCGCTTGTTTGACGTCATCATATTGTATCGACGTCTTGGGAAAAACGAGTGTGCCCAATGTTCAATCCCCATTTTCGTTAAATAATTTCATGCATCAAATGATTTACTTCCTATTTCAACCATAAACTTATTACACTCTTCAACATTGTAGGCTTCAGCCGCTCTCCTGAACAATGAAACTATACCTTTGTCCCGATACCTGGTCTTCAGATTGCCTTGAATATGGTACATGTAATACCCATGATGTGCATCTGAAAAAACATCAGCGATACCATTTATTAAAGGCCGTCCTCGATCGGTTACAACCGCAAGATCCTCGACTTCCCCGATTACTTTCCTTAACTTTGTGAAGAACCACCGTATCGACAAGTCATTATCACTATCGACTATGCCGAATACAAGAGGGGAAATTTGGATGATGACATCTTAACATGTAGCAATAATCAACTTGCATTGATATTTAGATTTCAGTGTTGTACCATCAACTAGAATTAGGGGTTACATTGCATTTCGAAATCCTTGAATGCATTGTCCAAGAGTCTTGAAGAAGAATTTGAAGTAATTCCCACCCTCCGTCTCAAAAAAAAATTTCGAGCTAAGATTAGTTTTCTTCATGCTATGGCAATACTTGACCAATTTAGCATAGCTTTCCTCTGCAAAGTCCATTAAATCATCAAACGCACATTCCTTGGCCTTCCTGGCCTTCTGGTACTCAAGACTACTCCGTACTCTCGACGAACGTCGTTAATGATGTACGATGGTCTGTAGATCGTATATGAATCCTAATACTTGTGCATTATCTGTCGACCAATAAACCAAGCCCGGACTTGCCTGTGATCATTTCGACGTAATCTCACTTCACAAGTATGTTCCCGTGTGTACTTGCGAACTACAAAGCACTCATTCGTATTCATTTTCGTCGCTCACAAACACCAACAACAACTGTCGTCTATGCAAATCGTCAACGACTTGTTCGATTTTTTCAGTTTGAACTCAAAATTGTATTTCAGTGCAATTACATGTACAGCTTCCTGCAAATCTTTTTTCATTTCAAACAGTTGCTCGACATACAAATCCTCACTATCGAGAACCACACGCAAGGAGTTAGAGGAAGGTCCACTCGATCCAACCCCTGAGGTCCCACCCCGCTCAAGTCTCTGTCGGGATAAAGCGATCAAATTCTCGTTTGTAAAAGTATTTACATTTCCACACTCGTTGTCGTGAACTATGGACAGAATTCTATGAGTAAATGTCTCTGAAATAACCGCATCATCTTCACGAGCTATCTGGAACGTATTCCAAAAATCATTAACATTGTGATCCCCTCCATCTAAGTCTACTTGTTCACCTTCGACGACATCCTTTCTCACTAAAGTCACGCAAATAGGAGTCGAACGCCTATTATTCATTTCAAACAGATAATTCACTTCGGCATCAGAAGAAATCGTCATAGGTGAACTCCGAACTTCCTGATCACTGAATTTAAATTTAAATTCCATATCATACTGAGAGAGATTGACATTTAGCTTGTTCTATAAAGCATTATAGAGTTCTGCATACGACGTTGTTTTTGTTATGAAAATTGGAATACCACCACATTTATCACTCATCCATTTCCATACTCATCAATTTCTTTCGTCCAATTTGAAATCACCAAAGTAATAAACTGGGACTACAACCATATTTGCATGAAGAAAAAGTATTTTTAATTGCAAGAAAAATACCAAAGACAATAAAAAAAGCAAAAAAAAAAAAAAGCCTGCTGAAACAACCGACTATTCCTGCAGGCTGTTATTTTCCCGCTATTAATGTCCAGCCGACTTTTTTAACAATTAACTGGACAGTCGATAGTTCAAATTCGACTATCCGACAGAATAAACACACCAAATTTTTGTAAATTAATTTTTCAGTATATGCAGATGAATTTTTTCTCGTCAAATGCTTACTTTTTTCACAGATCTATTAAAAAAACTATCTACATTAATATTATATGTTGAAATAACTTTTATCTATTAAAACGTAAAATTAACGAAAATAAAATTAAATGTGCGTATTAAAAACTTACTGATCTGATGAGATTGATGTAAAAAAATTCAGCTATTGCGTTCGATGAATTTTTTAGATCTTGAGGTTGAAGCAAATGAAAGTTGAAAGTGTTTTTATCTGTATTGGAGTAAATAGATATAAAAAGTTTACTGATTTTGATATTTTAAATAAAAAATGTATAATTTTTATTTGTTAACTAAAGAATAGTAATATCTTTTAAACAAAATCATCTACTGTACTTCTATAATACACTTAAAAATATTTCTATATTTTATCAGTCAGTACGTTATTGTGATAATATTAACAAGCAACAAGTCAAATTGAAATTTACCTTCTTTGATTATTTCATTTTTAAAAGTACCCGCAGTGACCCAGACCGCTAGATATATCCGGAGTCTCCTCGCACTTTCTCTCTCTATTATTCTCCCATATCTCTCTCTATATCTAATGGCGACGTCTCGAATTCTCTCTCAAACCCTCCACCGTTCCACCCTCACCCCTCGGGCACTAATCAGCCACCACCGCTATCGATCCTACAAGACCCACCAGGCAAAGCTAATCGAAGTGGAAGTCGACTCATCATCCACTTCTTCCCATCCCGACTCGCCGCAGGAGGTGCTCACAGTCGGGATTAAAAAACTCGAGGAGGCAATCCACAGTATCATCGTGCGTCGGGCTGCACCTGATTGGCTCCCGTTTGTACCTGGGTATTCGTACTGGGTCCCGCCTCGGAGTAGTACTATGCGACATCCACGTGGTATGATTGAGGTCATAGGGAAACTGGCATCTTCTGGGGTGGGAGCGGGGAAGATTCGACCGCAATTTGATCTTTTGACGGAGGATGAAACGATGTCGTTTACCTCTGCGCGTGGATGGCCCTCTTCTACATTTTTTGTTGAAGGTAAGGAAATCAATTGGCTTATTATTATCATTGTTATTTTGGATTGGAATATTTGGCGGTGTCTTTTATACTATGAATTTGAATTCAAATGAAGTAATTATAGAATCTGCGTAACCTTAATTTCTGTATATTTTTGGATCTAGGGTGATTGATGAGTATTGAATTGGAGAATTTATCCAAAGTTTCACCTTGAAAATGGTTAAAGAAGCTCAGATTTCCGCATTTTTTTTTTTAAGGAAAGAACTCAGTAATGATAAAATGTAGTAATGAAAGTTAACTTTTCTCGACTTTCTTCCAAATGGGCATTTTGATTTTAATGTATTGCATGAAGAATGATTCATTTTTTATAATCATTGGATATTACCTCTTATTAAGGGGGAAGTGCTGCAATTGGGGTATTCAGATTTCCCATATAACTTTTTAAATTAAGCATTTTGCAATTTAATGCTTCACTGTAAATGATAGGAAATTTCCCCTTTCCTGTATCCTATATCTTTGGTTTTGGGTACAATGTCGGCTAGTATTGGAATCACTCTTGTTTATTCTTTTATCTAGTTAAAACTGTCAATTTAATGCCATTATAAAATTCTTTAATCTTGGTTAAAAAAATATATTTTTTTTTAATCTAAAAATATAGAAGTTTGGCTTTCCTCATTTGTGATTCCAATTTTTGCTTACAAGAATGTAGTAGCTTAATGATGCCTGTGTTACGATTTCCTCTAAAACGTAAAAGCGGTGTGGTATTTTTTGAAGGAATAATATCAGTAGTTGAGCTGAAATGGCATCTTACTTGGAAAACTTGAGAAACTGAAAGTGTTTGTGTTTCCATCTTTCAAGACAGGCTTGAAAATAGTGGTTTCTAAATTGATTACGTGTAATACGTTGAGATTTTTCTTAAAAATGCCATTGGAGAGTATTGTCAATCTGTGATGATCTTCATGCATGCTGAGCTGATGTGTGCACACTGCAGGTACTTTACCCGTACATCCAATTCCATTGATGGAAGTGGAGGTGAAAAATCAGAAGAAAGTGGATAATGCACATAACACATCTAACTCTGAGGAGGATGAAGGATGACGAGTATGCTGTATGAAAATCCGGTTGCTCGGGGTAAGTTATTTACCCTAGCAAGGCCTATGGCCTGTCACAAATATTTTGGTCGATCCGTACTTTATTTTTCATCACGAGCCGGAGTTTCCAAATATCCTGTGGCAATGTCACATGAAACTATCCATATAATTGTTTTCTTTGCACTAAAAGATCCCTACTTCATAGTAGTGAAAGTATTGGTTTAGCCGTTTAGGAACACATACTTCATAGCACATGCTGTAATAAGGGAATATCCTTTGGGTCTGTCACTCAAAAAGTATTGTTGTTATAGTTCACTACTGAAGGTTCTTCTTTGCACTAAACATCCCAACATTTTAGTTGTGAAAGGTACTATTGGTGTAATGCAATTACCTGCATATGACTCAGACTAATGTGGATTATCTAGCTGAAAGTTCTTTTGTGAATACTATCTTGTTTTGCAGGCTTGCTCACCCTAGTAGATATCTAGGGTATGCTGAAGGTAAAAGAAGAGAGAGCAAGCAGATGAAATGCTTGTACAGATGCTCCAGACGCGGTTCATTTCACGCGGTTTTAGAAAACCAGTTAGCTCGACTTCATTCCACCTGACTGGAGAAATATGTAATCTTATTTGAATGTTGTTTTGAGTTGACTGGTGCCATTTCTTTTTTTATGGTTTGAAATAATTAATAGGCAAATGCTTATTTTCTTGGACATGATGGTGATTCTACTATTATTTCTCTTCAAAACTGAGGACGACTATTGCTCGAATGGTTCTGTAGTCCAGGTGAAGATTGATGGTTGGGCGACTATTGCTCGAATGGTTCTGTAGTCCAGGTGAAGATTGATGGTTGGGTTTTTGGCGCCGTGGCTTGGTTTGATCTGTATTTGTGCTCCTAATGGTTTGAATTTGGTAAATACTTATGCAAGCTTATTGTTAAGGTCAAGTAGGCTGATTTATTTGAGTTTCAAAGTAAAAAACTTGAAATGAAAGTGTTTCGCGTGGGTTGTCGTTAACAATTAAAAGGGGATCAAACGATTGTGTAAAGAACAAATCTTTTGAGACAAAGTTCCAAAAATGGGCGTTTTATTGGCGATGATTTTACAATTGGAATTTAAACAGAATGCCTTAAAGGGGCGCAAGTACACGAGTACTGAAAAGAAATGTTTTAAATCTAAACTAAGGAATTGAAATTATATATTCTCTATTTGAGAGTGTTTGATTCGGGGTCCATTGCTCTATGTCTTTTCTTCCTTTTATATTCCCTTAATGTTCTCTTTGTGATCAACCGATTAAAAACTGCTTAATTGCTTTATAACTGCCCACTTTCTTCATAGTGGCGAACTTATCGTGGAACTGCCGTCTCTAAATGCTGCCACTACTCTTTGTCGTTCAATCGTCTTCAACTGAACTCCTTGAATCGTGGAACGTGATAAGATTACCCAATAATTGCTTCGATAATTGCACTTTTGGATAACCACAATATCTTATGTTTGCTAAGATCCTGGGCATTCAAAGGTTTGGGTGAGAACAGGGTCATAACTCTGGGCGACTGCGAGACACTTCATTCGCTCAGATCTTGGGCGTCTTGCAAGTTTGGGCGATGGTATTACCGCGTTTATGGGCTTCCATTGCATTCATTAATAACCCTATTTGAGCCTTTATCCTGAACTGCCCAGTTGGGCTTTATTCTTTGGGCTATTCGAATTGAGCTTCACTTTTAATGTGTCAACAATTACCCCCCAATATGGCAGAATTAATACCAATTATTAATTTTTGCCATATTTACTTGTGTTTCCCAACAACATTTGAAATTCCCAAGAATTTCAATCATTATTTTCTTCCATAGCCTGAAAAGGCGCGACATTGCAAACCCTTATAACCTCCAAATACACGCCATTTTATCGCACTACTAAATCTCGCCTCATTGTTTTGTGCTTCTCTCTCGCAATATTACTGTTCATCTTCTTGCTTCTCTACTACGTTTCTCAAGCAAATTTCAACAAAACTTTATTTCGTTCCTAATAGCTGCTTCACAATCCCAATCTGGTGACTCTTTCAGTTTCGAAGACTTCCAGAAAATCCTCACTCGGCCATATATAACTTCGAACTTCCTTGCACCAGCCAATGCTGAACTCAGTGAGTTCTATCTAGGTCCTTCATTCAACAATGCCGAGGCCGTCGAACAAGTGGCGATAGGCCAGCTGTTCCCTTGTACTCAAGGCTCTCCGTTTCTGAACTCTTTGCCGCTGAGGCTGCTTCGCGAAAGAGGTATTCGCACTTAACCTAAATTTGATGTTATTTTTCGTAGATGGCATGCTCGCCTTGTGGGCCATGGTCCTACCAAGACAATTTTTGATAGCGCTAGGATTTCTGATTTGTTAGAAATCTCTCTTCAACCCCCTATTTTTGATCCACCGCTTTTCCCTATTGCTTTAAGTTTTTGGTCCTCTGAGTATAATACTTTTGTTTTCCCTCTTGGTCCCATGTCCATTACTTTAAGGGATGTTGGGGCCCTAGTAAATCTGCCACCTTTGGGCGATACCATTTTCCCTGGTATTTTGATTTTTGGTGTCGCCCCAAAATTTGACAAAAAGCTCATCGAGTCCTATTCAAGCCTGCAAAGCTGTTATAATCACTCGAGCGCTGAGCCTTCCCATGCTGAGTGTGTGGCCTTTCTTCAGATTTGGCTTTGTAAATATATTTTGTGTGTGCCAAGCATGAAGCCTTCTATGAGCTATCTACCCATAGCGCATGAATTGGCGCGTGGTAGGCTTCTAAATTTGTGTTCTTTCTTTTTGGCTGCCCTCTATAGAGGCATGACTTCTCTTCAATTCCAATTGAAGAATGGTGTATCTTCCACTGGCAATGGGCCTCTTTGGTTCACTCAAATGTGGTTGAGAGCCTATTTTCCATCACTTGGTGCTCTATCCTTATCCTTTCATTCTGCTAGCTGTTACGGGCTAGCTATTGACCCACTGAGCCTTGTAACTATGTCCAGAAGGGATATCTTTTCATTCTTTTATACTTTGGATTCAATTCCTTCTTTCTTTCCATTTCTTCCCTTTTTAACTCCAGATTATGTGCAACCCCCATCCACCCTGGACGGTGCGAGCACCTCTTTGCTCGTTTGGGTTCAGTTTTTGACCGGGAGGGAGTTGTTCCATGGTATTTTGACTGGAACCAATGCCAAAGCTGGGGTTGAAATATATACTCCCCAATTTTTTGCTCGTCAACTTGTTTTTGGCCAAACTTGGTCTGTTCCCCCTTGTTATTCAGGAAATTTGATAGATCGCTTCCACATCATCATAAGGCAGAGGCGGAAGCTATAAATGCTCTCAATATTCTTTTCACGAATAATTTTTCATTAGCCCCTTTCAATCCTAACCATGTCATCCATCCCCTTTTTGAACAACTCTGGCCATCAGTACATCGCAGATTGTTTGCAACTGATGCCAATCGCGCTTTCCATTCACTGGATCAGCCAGACATTTCTTCCACTTCTCCTGTTTTGGTCACCCTTATGTCTATTAGGAGTCCTTCCTCTTCTGCTCGTGCCAAACAGTCTGTTCGTCCATCTACTTCTCTTCCTACCAAGCCTACTGCAGCTAAGAGTGCCCCAAGCAGTAAACGGCCAGCCTCAGCATCTCCCATTTTGGAGGATGATGATGACACTCCTCTCATTGTCAGGAGAAAGGTAATTAAATTAGTTTACTCACAAGCATTACCTTTCTATACTTGAAACTTTTCTACGTGTTGATGATTTATTCAAATTTCTCATAAAAGCTTAGCCTCTCCTTTGAAAGCTTTGGTGTTGGCAGCTCCTGTTCCATCATCCTTTGCTGAGACTGCTTCATCCAAACTAGTTGATAAAGGGACTACGCTTAAAGAGAAACCTTCAGTCCCGAAATCCTCATCACAACCAATGGATGAACCACCTTCTTCCCAGGGCGTCAATCCCCAAAACGTCGAACCAGAAGGTAATACATTTTTTGATGTTTTACCGTTGCTTGTACTATTAGTTTTTAATTTGTTGCTTTTTGAGTTCTGCAGATGCTCCCATAGGTTTGCCCGTTGTGACAAAGTCTTCTCGCCCAGACAAGGGGAAGTCCTCACAAGTGGTGGAGTCACAGGTGATAGACTTGGCTGGAGATATGCCACCTCCCAAGATTGCTGATGAGGTAATCCTTGCTTCACTTTTACTTCCACTTTGTTTATTTTAGTGAAAACCTTCAATGTTGGCAATTTTCTTTGTAGGATGCTGATAAGATTGTGCGTTCCATCCAAAACTTGTTCACTTCCTCGGGGCAAGTCAAGATGTCTCCCCCTGCTTCAACCAGTCGTCCTTCTGCTTTTTCAGAGGAAGATATGAAGTTCCTCAAGCAGTCGATATTTGAGTATGTGTCTTTTATGGATATGGACATCGGTCAGGCTAGTGCTGCCAAATAT
This sequence comes from Olea europaea var. sylvestris, assembly GCF_002742605.1. NCBI lineage: Eukaryota > Viridiplantae > Streptophyta > Magnoliopsida > Lamiales > Oleaceae > Olea > Olea europaea. The sequence continues at coordinate 11,094,498 of NC_036253.1, read as the reverse complement.
AAGGATAAACTTAAGCATTTGAGTGCGAAGTTGGCGCAAGCACTAACACTTCCGTCGCTCAATCTTTCTGCTGATTTTAAAGCGACGTTGAAAATTGTCCATTCCGAAATTCTCTCCTTGCTGGCCAA
>NC_036253.1:11073306-11087219 GCF_002742605.1 Olea europaea var. sylvestris | reverse complement strand
CATCTGTTCGTGGAGAGCTATGCTGCCCCTCATATCGCTCAATCACAAACTAGACTCTTCCCTGACTTGCTGCTTCCTTATCGAATTTTTGAGGCATATTGTTCCACCTCTTGTATCTTTAACACCAAACACCCAGGTCCCACTGGGCGTGCCAAATTGTTTCGTGCGGGTTGTCGCTAACAATTAAAAGGGGATCAGACGATTGTGTAAGGAACAGACCTCTTGAGACAAAGTCCCAAAATGGGGTGTTTTATTGGCGATGACTTTACAATTGGAACTTAAACAGAATGCCTCCAAGGGGCGCAAGCACACGAGTACTGAAAAGAAATGTTTTAAGTCTAAACTAAGGAATTGAAATTACATATTCTCTATTTGAGAGTGTTTGATTCGGGGTCCATTGCTTTATATCTTTTCTTCCTTTTATATTACCTTGATGCTCTCTTTGTGATCAACCGCTTAGAAACTGCTTAATTGCTTTATAACTGCCCACTTTTTTCATGGTGGCCAACTTATCGTGGAACTGCCGTATCTAAATGCTGCCACTACTCTTTGTCGTTCAACCGTCTTCAACTGAACTCTTTGAATTATGGAACGTGATAAGATTACCCAATAACTATTTCGATAACTGCACTTTTGGATAACCACAATATCTTATGTTTGCTAAGATCTTGGGCGATTCGAAGGTTTGGGCGAGAACAGGGTCATAACTCTGAACGACTGCGAGGCACTTCATTCGCTCAGATCTTGGGCGTCTTGCAAGTTTGGGCGATGGTATTACCGCGTCCGTGGGCTTCCACTGCATTCATTAATAACCATATTTGGGCATTTATCCTGAACTGCCCAATTGGGTTTCATTCTTTGGGCTATTCGAATTGGGCTGCACTTTTAGCGTGTCAACAGAAAGCAAGCATTTCAGTTTTGACGATGTCATGCTCTCAAGGAATTCATCAGGTTCCCATCGAAGAAAAATAGATGCAAGAGAGCGTGTGTGAATTCATCCAGGCGATGTTTTTTAGAACAAAAAAAAAAGAAAGGAATTTCCTGTCGAAGAAAAATAGATGCAAGAGAGCGTGTGTATTCATCTGGGCGATGTATTTTATAACCAAAAAAAAAAAAATAATAATAATAATAAAATGATTCCAATGTTTACTTTTTGTAAATTATAATTTCATATACTATTACTTTATAATAGGCCATCCAATTTTAAATTTTTTACTTTGTTTACCTCCGTGCCCAAAATTTGTTAAACCTCCAAATTTTATTGCCTAATTTGGCCTCATTTCATCCACCCCATCAATTGCCCAGCACAACCATCCCCTTGATTGGCTTCTGCCATATGAGCTCATGTTTGACAACTATTATTTTGAAAATTCTTTTTTCTAGATATTATTTTTAACCATATATATTTCTACAATAAAATATTTTGCATGTAAGTTCAATTTTTCTCTACTTTTTAATCACATATTATCCAAAAAATTAATATTCAAAACTTTATTTTACTCAAATGAGGTAAATGTGACTCTACACAATTATTTACCCTCTTACAAGTTATGCTCGTGAGAGGAAAAGGCTTCGGGTGAAAGCTGCCCAACGTAAGATAACCTAGGCGAAAAGATCAGTGATATCTCATGTATTGCCTCGTACTTCTCTATATATAGATTGGCCACTTTTGTTCTAAGGTAGACAAACTTCTCAAAAACTCACCAAAACTCTCATGAGATGACTAGAGCATGAGCTATTGCAATTGTACAATATGAGGTTTTGGGTAATTAGAATAGAATGTCTTTACCTTTCAATATTTTTGTACAAAACGCTCATATCTTTTATTTTTTAATATTTTTATCCCTTATTTTCACTTTTCGTTGCGAAAAATGTCATTTCATCCAATTTTTCATTAAAAAAAATGTAAAATGACAAATATACCATCATATTTAAATCAAACAAGAAAAGAAAGAAAGAAAAGAAAAATTAAGAACAAATTGCAATTATGCTCCCAAACGTTTTAAAAAATAGCAAGTGATTCCAAATAAATTATTTGAAATTTATTTGTATTTTTTTAAAATTTTGGTATTATAGTTGCAATTTGTTTTTTATTTATTTATTTATTTTATTTATATGGGAGAGTATATTCGTCATTTTACAACTTTTAATTTAGAAATTGATGAAAATGATGATTTTCGCAATATAAGGGTGAAAATATCAAAAAAATGAAAGATGGGGATATTTTGCCCAACAATATTGAAAGGTATGGAGTTATATGCTAATTGCTCTTTTAATAATTTATTTGGACTTTATGCAGTTTTTAAAAAAGTTTAGAAGTATAATTGCAATTTATTCTTTAATTATTCTTTCTTTTTTTTTTTGTTTATTTAAATATGATGGTATATTTGTTATTTTACATTTTTTAATTGAAAAATTGGATGAAAATAATCTTTTCAACAATAAAATGTAAAAATAAGAGTGAAAATATCAAAAAAATGAAATATAAAGACATTTGCACAATAATATTGAAAGGTAAAAGCGTTCCGTGCTAATTATCCATCTATTGTGCAAGTAACTTAGATGTGGAGTAAGAGATGGCCTGGAAGCGGCAAAATTTTGAGTTCAACGTTAAGAGCTAATTTTCTACGAATTAAAATTTGATTTTAATCTAAATCAAAATCAAACAATCAAATATCAATTACATATTTCATAGGTCCCACAACTTTTTAACCACATATTTCAAAAACTTCTATTACGATCTATTAAAAAATCTAAGCCTTATTTGAGCCGCGTTATCTTGAAAAAATATATTCTTAAATAGTGATTTATCATCATTTTAACAACATATTCTTCAATAAAATAATATTACCTCCAAAATCAAAATTTTTACTTATTTTTTAACCATGCATTCTCCATCAATCTACTATTCTAAAATACATTCTTAAAAAATAATGAGGTTCAAACACGCCCCTAATTTTAAATCCCACCAAACACTCACGTGGTAGTGGATGGGAGGGTGCGAAGGGGTTTGAAAAGAATTTTATTTTCTTTGTAATTTATTATTCTTTTTTTTCTATTATTTTTTTGTCACCTGAAGAAAAAGTCCATTCAAAAGTCAAATGATAAAATTTTTATAAATTGATAGTAACAGATCAGAAGAAAAGTAATAAATTCAAAATGTATATTTCATTATTACCATGACCACATGTATACAAAATTTCAATCATAGTTACAATCTGAATATGATAAATAAGATTTATCTGAACCCCTATTTGATAATCATTATTTTGAAAAAAATGAGATTTTAATAGTGATTTTTTAAAAAAATATATGTAATTAAAAAGTAGGAAAAAATTGAGTTTGCGCCCCTGTTTGGCCCCCATTTGTTTCCAAATTTTAATTTTTGGAATAGTGTTTTTTTAAAGAATGTGTGGTTGAAAAAAAATGAAAAGTTTTCGATTTATGTATAATATTATTTTATGAAAAATTGTGGAGTTGAATATAAAAGAAAGGAAAAAAGAATGAAAGAGTCTGAGGGCCAAATGGGAGCTTAGTGTGTAAATGTGTAATTGAAAATGAGTATGAGGGTTAAAAAATTTTGAAATAATGATAATAAAATATGCGAAGCATTTCAATGAGACTAAGAGCATGTTTGAGCCCCCTTTTTTTAGAAGTAATGCATTTTGAAATAGTATTTTGGTGAAGAACCTGTGGTTGAAAAGAAAGAAAAAATTTTGGGTTTGAGTATAATATTATTTTGAAAATAAGAGAGAAAAATATTTTTTGAAAATAATAAAAATCAACCAAGAGCTAAACAATATAATCATGTTACATTGATATAATTATTGACATAATAATTGACATTAGGGCAAAACCCCTTGTCTAGGGCCACATGACAAGTCCCCCACCTATAGGGGACGCCAAGAATTCTAGGGGGGACATCAAGCAAAACTCTTGACATAATATCTGACGCCTCTAGAAGTTTAGGAGACGTTAAGCAAAACTTTTGACATAATATCACGTGATACCTCATCATTGACATAATCAATGACATAATGGTTACGACACTTCGACTTAAGTAGTTGACAGCATTATTCAATTGAAAATGAAAAATTGCAAATATTTTATTCGGAACTAAGCTAGAAGCTGGTAGTGGGGTAGCTTTTCCGACAAATTTGGAATCCCATGTGGCGCGATGCTATTGGATGTGCCACAAAATTCCACGTCTGTCTCTGTAGAAGTAGAATAAGAATAGAACTCTCCAAATAGAAAATATAACAGAAAAAAGATTACTCTTTGTATCTCCATAGCCCCATCGATAACCAGAAGCTTCAATGGCGGAACCTCTCGAAATCAATCCCTCAACCTCATCTCAAGACTTCCTTAATAAGAACACCCAGGTAATTTATTTTCTCCATCTTTTTCATTTTTAAAAAATAAATAAACAATTTCCATTACTTTTTTGTGTGTAAAAGAGATTCCACTGATCTTCAATGCAGTGTAATCTTATGAAGGTATTCCAACGCAGAAAGTTATAAATTATATTCGATTAAACCAACTGTGTCTCTACAGCTACTGACGGGCCAAAAGTATTCTAATTACAAATTAGTTATACTTTGTTTTTGTTTTATTCATCTTGTTCTTCGCGCAATTTTTATGGCTGACATTGTGCGGCAATGATTTTCGCATGGAATCTGGGTATATGTATTTTCGAAAGAAATATACACGTGATTGCTTATTTATCTGTGGAAATAAGAAATTTAAATATTTTTGTGGATCATGTTATTCGTTTTATTGCATAGGCTTTTCAAGTCATTTCAAAGAGTTGAATTTTTTAGATAAGTAAAGCAATAGGGAGTTTGAATGACCAATGGGAATCAGGAGACAGTTTTTATTCATGTTATTCAGTGTTTATGCTAGAACAATAAAAGAATTCGAAAGAATATAAAAATATAAAAATATGCTCATAATAAATCATAAATCCTTTTTAAATAATCTAGAACTAATTAAGAAAATTAAAAGCCTAGCTTCCAAATTAACATAAAATAGATCAAGAAAATAGAAGATAATAAGTTTTCATATCAATAATCACGTAAAAAATTATAATCTATTACTATAAGTAATAATGTTTAAGGGAATCATTAACATAATCATTATCCTCGTTTAAATTTTTAGTTTATTTTTTTTGTTCTCTGTAATCCTTCTCCACTTGCAATGTTGTATTCTCCTTCCAAATTTTTTATAAGAAAAAGGAAAATTAAAAAACCTGTAAAACATTTTAGGTCCAAAAGCTAAGGCAAATAATTAATTGTTTAAGAAATGCAAAGCAAACAGGTGAACATTTTAGTTGGCTTGAGGAGTGATCCTTAGTAAATCGAGAAGTAAGCCTCACAAATGGCATTTAAGGTGCGTGTTTTGATGTGTTTATGATTGCCACACTTGATGCAGTATTCAAGGTGTAATCTTTTTTAAACAATGGTGGTGTTTGTGTTTGTCGAACGTCATACAATGGGAATCTAGATTTCTGGTTTTGCTGATCTGGGTGAAGAGTAGAGAGGAATAATTCCTGCACTGGGAGGTTTATATTTTTTGGTTTGTCAAGATGCTTATATGCAACTACATTGTTGAGTGGAATTATACAAGTGTTGAAACCATACTCGTATGATTTATAGGAATACCACTAAGGAGAAAGAAAATATCTGACTTTTACAGAAAATAATTTTATACATTGCTCTTTTTCTGGGCATATGTGCTGGAATTTCGGCTTCCTGTTATGTCATGAAAACAACTACTGACAGAAGATGATTCTGGTTATTTTTCTAGTGGGTGAACTACAGAGGATTTGGGAAAACTCCTTAGTGTGCATAAAGAGGTGTTTGTAAAGGTTGTCAAGCTTGTCTAAAATTATAATAGAGGCCCAAATCTTTATTTTGTACATATTTGACGCTTCAATCCGGAGGAATTCATCATTCATGTTTGTAGCTGGTGCATTGAAGCAAGATGAACTATAAACAAACTGTAAATAAGCAATAGAACGCATTTTAGAAGGCTGCTTGGGCTTTTTATGGATGTAAAACAGATTAGTCAAGCTGAACAATAGGCTGTGCTTAATTTGACTTTTGAAAGAACTGATCATGAATCAACGTTTAATTAACATGACTTCAAGCTTGAGTAATTTGATATTCTTCTGTCTAAAGTCATGTTACTTCACTCGTCGTGCCAAGTTTAATAAGTAGATAGATGCTAAAATGTTTTCCATGTTTCATTTTTGAGATATCAAAGGATCTTGGAAGGAGTTTGTAGGCTTGTAGCTATCAATGTCAAGCTGAGCTTCTAATAAATTATTTGATTTTCATTCCTAAGACCAGTTGCAAGGCTGAACATGTTGAAAGTTACGGAATGAAGGAGTTGAACATTCACATCTATGCATGGTTATTGCCTCTTTAGGACTTGTTTTGGGGCTGTGGATATAGTTTTGAATAACTAAATTTTTATTTTGGCGGGTTGATATATTAAACTGTCAGGATCTGGTTATTGGACCCTGAAGAGAACTTCATGATGTTCAAGGGAAGAAATCTGACTCTTCCTCAATGTCTTAACTTGATCATTACACAGATTTTAGGTATTTTTAGAAAAAGAAATGCTATATCTATGTGCAGGCTAGGCAAATTCACTTTAGCGCAGCATCTGTTTTTGGAAATACAGTCAAGTAGTTTCAAAGCATGAAGATGCTGTTGCCAATTTGATTTCTTTATTTAATCAGGACAGGGGATCCAATCGGACAACAAATTATAAATTTTTAAAAATCTTAAAGATACTGCAAACATTGGAGTCTAAATCTTCTCTGATAGTCCAAATAAAAATACTATCTGAGGCTTGTTAAACATGGGAAATCCTAAATAAGATGATATTGGCAGCGTTATCAAGGAAAACTAGTAACGCTCAGATTTAATCCTAAACTCTGCAAAAGCTCCATCACCATTCCAAATACTGAATCTTCTTGTCCTGCACGATGCAGTTAAGATGCTTAAGACATGCAATTTTGCAGTTCTCAAGTGGAACATTAAGCTATTAATGAATCTCTCTTTGTTTGTGGATATCCTAAGTGTCAAAATTTGTTTGTACTTGGGAGTTCTTAAGCCACTGGTGACTAGACCCTGGAAAAGAAGCAAAACAGTTACTTGCTAATGGTACTGGTACATTAATGCTGGAAAACTCCTGTAATATTCTTAGTTAAAGCAAAACAATACTTCCGACTGATAACGAAGTCTTCAACGAACATTTTTCTTATTCCTATGATGTGCCCTAATCCCTTGAGTCCGTTTGGCAGGTGCCACCACATGGTGTCTTACAGTCACCAAATGGCAATATTCCGATGTATCCAACCGTGTATCCTCTACTGGTTCCAGGGCTATTCCCTCCTCAGCAGGAAGAGGAACAAATGATTCATGGACCTGGTCTTTATGCTGTTTGTGCTCTTCCTTCTATGCAACCTTTTCCAGGATATTCGTCCAACACCCTTATTCCTTTTACCTACAACATACCTACGTAAGTATTTCTGCACTTCAGCATGACCCTGTTCAGTATCTGACATAATTTGGTATTGTTATCACTGCCATTTTATCTCTAGCCAATTTTTAAGTTTCTAGTCTGGTATAAATGGAAATGGAGCAAAATTCTTCTGACAATTGAATCTACTGACTCTGGATCCACGGTAACCAATATTTAGGTTAACAGAGAGGTTCATTCTTTCACATCTTTTTTTATGTACTTTTGATGCATGTCGTATCATTAGCGAACCTAGTGCTTTGGAGACCACGGCAGTGGGTGGCGAGCGAGGACAAGCAGCCGAGCAACAGCAGCAAGCTGGACCCCAAATACAAGATGTTGTGTATAAATGGAAATGGAGCAAAATTCTTCTGACAATTGAATCTACTGACTCTGGATCCACGGTAACCAATATTTAGGTTAACAGAGAGGTTCATTCTTTCACATCTTTTTTTATGTACTTTTGATGCATGTCGTATCATTAGCGAACCTAGTGCTTTGGAGACCACGGCAGTGGGTGGCGAGCGAGGACAAGCAGCCGAGCAACAGCAGCAAGCTGGACCCCAAATACAAGATGTTGTGCGAAGATTTCAAATTGCAGTTCAGCTTGATTTAATGCTCATGTTAAAGCTGGCAGTAGTTATTTATTTGTTCAACAAAGATGGATCAAGGAAACGGCTTGCTCTCCACATACTTTTAGCTTCCCTCATTTATCTGTAAGTGATTAGAGTACTTTCTTTTCTGTTACTTAACCTGGCCAAGTGCTTGGTATAAATTCATTCAACAGGTTATTTTCCTATGCCTTGATTTTGAACTTTTCATTCCTTAAGGTATTCTTGTTGGCATTCTCGCATATCTATGTGTGTCTCATGAGGCTTAGGTAATTCCCATGGGTAATGCAGATATCAAACGGGATCTCTTGCACCATTAATACGATTGCTTACTCAAGGAATGCAGAGGGCAGCTGCTCCTCAACAATTCAGACCACCTTTCAGGGCTGAGGATGTTCATGCTGCTGTGAGACTAGAAAACGAAAATGCTGCTGCAGAAGGTAAGATTTCTTGTCATGATAAGTGGAAATTACTTGGTTACTTTTGTTAGAGGCCTTGACAATGCTTGAGAAGTCTTGAATGTCATTTGAAAAATAGCACTCTTCTTGATATTTTAGGTTGAATATGGTTATTTAATCTTATCTAAGTGTGTTTTTTTTTTTGTTTTTTTGACTTTTCTATTCTCCAAAGCTGTTGAGCAGCCAGCTGAACACTGATTTATCCATTCTCATAGTAAACCATTTTGCATACATTTGCTTATGCACGCTTGCATAATAAATCCATATGCAAGTAGATGTCACTAATACGTTGTCAGTGTCATTGAAACTGGAGATTTTATGGCCGAATATACTTGGAATACATGCATTCATACATACACAAGTACTTACATACAAGCAGGCATGCCCACGTCGCTCTAATTCTCCATGAGTGTTTCAATTATTTTGTTTTAGTATATTTGTAGAATACATTTAGTTGAACTGTAAAAGTAAAAGAATGATCAATCTTCGACATTGCAGACGGGCAACCTGGAGTCGAAAATGAAAATCATCAAGTCAACAATGGAGATAGGCCAGTCGGTAACGAGCATGTAGTGGAACCTGGAGGCGAGGCTGACAACCTCTGGTTCAGAATTGTAAAAGAGATCCAGATTTTCTTCTTCGGGTTCATTGCTTCACTTGTCCCTGGCTTTCACAACATTGATTAGACTGTGAATAGTTATTAGGTTCTAACCATGGAGTGAACAATGTCTACTGGAGAAATGTATGATTCAGGAAGAGTCGCATAAAGTTCTGGTTGATACAATACAGTCTTGTCTTTGCTGTTGGTAGAATAGAAAGGTAATTCATTTAGGATTTGTGATTCGATTCTTCATATAGTTTAGTTTTGAGGCTTTTGATTTGCTGAGAGCTGCTCATTGTTAGTTATTGAATTTGGACAGTAGAGTGTTACATCTCTCCATAACTGTGAATTAATAATATGATTAAAAGCTGTTTCAGTGTGTTTGGGATGGTTTTAAAAGCACTTATGTAGTTGTTTGGTTGCAGTTAAAGAAGTGCTTATTGACAAAAAGAAAAAAAAGAATAATGGCTTTCTAAAACTATCTGAAAAGCTCTAAATGCTACTTTTATGACAAGTTGAAATCTGCATTAATTATGCTTATTTATTTATCTTAAAATACCTAATAGATCTAATTTCCTACAAATCAATTTCTATACTAAAAGATTGTATCATATGACAGTTTAACTAAAATTATAATTTTATATTTTATACAACAAACAAAACATTAATTAGTCAAACAATTGTGTAGCATGCACAATTAATAAATCAAAGAGAACTTTGTAGTTATGTTGTCAATTTGAATGCTCACTGTACTTTTTCTATTGACATTCATCCAACAGTTATTAGCTTTAAGTTGTCTACGCATCCAGAATTTGGCCTCCAGAAGTTGCAATGAAGACTCTTGGTAGTAATCTATAATGATTGTCAAACTGGGGCTAAGTAAATTGCCATGGGAAGACAATACATTGGATATGAGGAACAACTTTTGCCATTGCAAAAACCAACATGCATTCTTAGGCCTAGGCATTTTAATTGGGATCGAAACTCCCGAACCGAAATTGGAGCTTGCAATCCGTTTTTCATTAAAATAAAATAGGAATTGAAACCGATAATCGATAACCAACAGGTTTTAGTTCAGTTCAATTCAGTTCGAGGTTCCTAAACCAAAACCAAGGATATCGGAATGGAACCGATTTGTTATATAATTTTTTTATTTACAGTTGATAAGGTGGATAAAAAAAGGTACAAATAAGCATTCTAATTTGGGTAGTAATTAGTCTAAAACTCTATACTCTAATCCTAAGAAATCAAGACTAGTTCCTATTTTTTGCCTCTCGCCTCGCATCATATTGTTTCATTTCAGATGTTAGTATAGTTAGTCTTTGTAATTTGGGCTTTTTATGAATCGAAAAATTCAAGTTAGGTTGTGATGTAAGGGTCCGTTTGATTGCAAAGATGGAATTGAATTGCCTAGAAAACGAATTCCAGGAAATTGAATTACTTAGAATTGTTTTCCGGAGAATTGTAAATTATTGTGTTTGATTGATATAATTTCCCACGTGAAAAATGTTGAAATAAAAATATTTTTTGGTGTACATTTGATTTTGTTTTACATGAAAATTGTTAATTAAAGGGATGGATTTTACTAGTATTGGGGATTAAATTTATTTCCGTTGCCAAAAAAAAAAATTCAAGAAAATCATTTATCTTTCGATGTTCGTTTAGTTTTGTTTTACATGAAAATTGTCATTTAAAAGGAAATTTTTTTACAATAATTTTTAGAATTTATTTCCATTGTTACAAAAACGAAAAAAAAAAATCGTAGGAAAACCAATTTCCCACCATATATGGTGAGAAATTGGTTTTCCTTAAAAGCCAAGAAAAGTCCAAATTTCAAGACAATCAGGAATTCGAATTCCATGGAAGAAAAAAATGTATCAAACACACAAAGTTGGAAAATACAATTTCAATTCCATCTTCCAATTCCATTTCCGCCCTATCAAACACACTCTAAATTGATGAATCAAAGCTCTCATTCTTTACAATTCAAACTTTTTACTTTCATGCCCTGTTCACAAACTTAAATGATTTTTTAATTATCTTGAGTTCGTGGCTCTATTTTGAAATATAAATTCTCCTTTTTTTATTCAGAGTTAGTTCGAGATGTAGATTGCAATTTTTTTATTCTATATAGCTATGTATCTTATTAGTATTTTTTTCTCAATTCGTTTTAGGAGTTTAAGAATATAAGCATTATTTATAATTAAATTTATAGATTCTAGCATGCCTCATTCAAGGATCAAATAAGATTTATTAAGCACATGTTCAGTAGGTGTTTCGCGCGTGTTAGTCGCTAACAATTAAAAGGGAACAGACGATTGTGTAAGGGACAAACCTCTTGAGACAAAGTCCCAAAAAGGGGGTGTTCTTTATTGACGGTGACTTTACAATCGAAAATTAAAAACAGAATGCCTCCAGGGGCGCAAGCACACGAGTTATTGAAAGAAGTGTTTAAATCTAAACTAAGGAATTTAAAATTACATGTTCTCTGTTCGAGAGTTCTTGATTCGGGGTCTTTATTGGATCTATGTCTTTTCTTCCTTTTATACTCCCTGAATGATCGCTTTGTGATCAACCGCCTAAAAACTGTTTGATCGTTCTACAACTGCCCACTTTCCTCGTAATGGCCAACTTGTCATGGAACTGCCTTTTTTAACTGCTGCCATTACTCTTCGTCGTTCAACCGTTTTCGATTGAATTCCTTGAATCGTGGAACGTGATAGGGCTGCTTAATAACTATTTTAATAACAGGTTTGGACGAGAATAGAGTAGCAATTTTGGGCGACTGCATGGCACTCTATTCGCTCAGATCCTGGGCGAATTGCAAGCTTGGGCGATGGTGTTACCGCGCCCCTGGGCTTTCCTATTTGGGCCTTCATCCTGAATTGTCTGATTGGGTTTCATTCTTTGGGCTCTCTGATTTGTGGATCCTCCCATTGGGTTTCATTCCTTGGGCCGTTCGCTTTGGGCTGAATTTTTATGTGTCAACAATTACCCCCCAATATGGCAGAATTAATACCAATTATTAAATTTTTCCATATTCACTTTTGTGTTTCCAGCAACATTCGAGATTTCCAAAAATTTCAATCATTGTTTTCTTCCATAGCTTTGAAAAGGTGCGACGTTTTGCAAACCCTTATAACCCTCAAATACGCCATTTCACTGCACCATTAAATCACGCCTCACTTTTTCGCGTTTCTCTCCCACAATTTACTGTTCATCTCTTTGCTTCCCTACTACGTAACTCTGAAAAACTTCGTTTTGTCCCTAATGGCTCCTTCACAATCTCAATCTGGCGACTTCTTTAGTTTTGAAGACTTTCAAAAACTATACATAACTCCAAACTTTCTCGCATCCGCCAATGTCGAACTCAATGAGTTCTACCTAGGCCCTTTCTTCAACAATGCAGAGGCAGTCGAACAAGCGGCAGTAGGCCAGCTGTTTCCTTGTACTCAAGGCCCTCCATTTCTAAACTCTCTGCTGCTGGGGCCACTTCGTGAAAGAGGTATTCGCACTTGGCCCAAAACTGACGTAGTTTTCCGTAGGTGGCATGCTCTCTTTGTGGACCATGGTCCTACTAAGGCACTTTTTGATAATGCTAGGATTTCTGATTTGTTAGAAATCTCTATTCAACCCCCTACTTTTAATTCAGCACTTTTTTCGATCGCTCTAAATTTTTGGTCTTCTGAATATAATACCTTTGTTTTTCCTCTTGACCCCATGTCTATTACTTTAAGGATATTGGGGCCCTAGTGAATCTATCACTTTTGGGCGATACCATTTTTCCTGGTATCTTGGTTTCTGGTGGCGCCCCAAAGTTTGGTAGAAATTACACCGAGTCTTATTCAAGCCTGCAAACCCTTCATAACCATTTGAGAGTTGAGTCTTCCCATACTGAGCGAGTGGCCTTTCTTTTGGTTTGGCTTTGTAAATATGTTTTCTGTTTGCCAAGCATAAAGCCCTCCCTGAGCTATTTACCCATAGCGCACGAATTAGCGCGTGGCAGGCCTCTGAATTTATATTCTTTCTTTTTGGCTGCCCTCTATAGAGGCATGACTTCTCTTCAAACTTAAGTGAAAAATGGTGCATCTCCCACTGGCAGTGGACCTCTTTGGTTCACTCGAATGTGGTTGAGATCCTATTTTCCATTGCTTGGTGCTCCATCAATTTCTCGTCCTTCTGCTAGCTGTTATGGGCTAGCCATTGAGCCCCTGGCTCCTGTAAATATGTCTAGAAGGGACATTTTTCATTCTTTTATTCTTTGGATTCAATCCCTTCATTCTTTCCTTTTCCTCCCTTTTTGACTCCAGACTATGTGCATCCTCCCTCTACTATAGACAGCGCAAGCACCTCTCTGCTCATTTGGATCCAGTTTTTGACCGGGAGGAGTTATTTCATGATATTTTGACTGGGACCAATGCCAAGGCAGGGGTAGAAATATATGCTCCCCAATTTTTTTCTCGCCAACTTGGTTTCGGCCAAACCTGGCTTGTTCCTCCTTGCTATTCAAGGAACTCGATTGACCGCTTCCATATTATCAATAAGGCGGAGGCAGAGGTTATAAATGCTCGCAATTTTCTTTTGACGAGCCATTTTTCATTAGCCCCTTTTAATTCTAGCCATGCCATCAATCCCCTTTTTGAACAGCTCTGGTCGTCAGCGAAGCACAGATTGTTTGCGATTGATGCCAATTGTGCCTTTCATTCACTGGAC
>NC_036253.1:11060063-11065502 GCF_002742605.1 Olea europaea var. sylvestris | reverse complement strand
ACCTTGGGCGACTCGAAGGTTTGGACGAGAATAGAGTAGCAGTTCTGGGCGACTGCATGGCACTCCATTCGCTCAGATCCTGGACGAATTGCAAGCTTGGGCGATGGTGTTACCGCGTCCCTGGGCTTTCCTATTTGGGCCTTCAACCTGAATTGTCTGATCAGGCTTCATTCTTTGGGCTCTCCGATTTGGAGATCCTCCCATTGGGCTTCATTTCTTGGACCGTTCGCTTTGGGCCGAATTTTTATGTGTCAACAGTAGAAATTAAAATTTAGATTTTAATTTAAATAAAAGTTAAGAATTAATTTTAACCATATATTTCATGAGTTCTAAAGCTTTTTAGTCACATATTTCATACTTCTATAAAAAAATTATTACAAATATAATTTTAATTCCCACCAAACCAATTTTTAAGATTTGGATTTGGTTCCAGTAATTACAAGGACTCGAATCATTCTATTTATGAAATACTTGAAGTATAATGGGTGATTCCAAGTATTAAAATACAAGGATCGATCCAATTGACCCACAAACCTATGCATCCTTATGGCCATATGTACAAATGAAGGAGATGACAATAATGAATAAGAATAATTATATTATAGGTAACGGTTATATTTACAAGTCTGTCTACGTGTAAAAGTTTGAATTGGGGAAAAAATTAAAGAAAAAGGTTCTAAATCCGAAGGACTATTACACTGCCACTCGAGATAGAAATAACTAAAAAATATATGCACTTATTAAATAAATAATTCCTCATCACATCTCAGATAAAATATTGCTGATTTTTCTAAGCTCTTTAAGGGCTGCCATGGCTTTAATTTGTCCTTGCCCAACAAAACCATTTTTCGAGCTGTTCTCTAATGGTCCCGTGCAACCTCGATCTTGCTGGAAAACAGACTCAATAACCTGCATTCAAACAAAATATTACACATGCACCTCTGCTTCAGGAACAATCAAATCTGAAACAAGCACAAGCATTTCCCATTACATTCACTTATTATGAAGAAGGTTCTTGGTGAAGGACTTCTTTTATTAAGCTTGTGTACATTCACAACACTTCAAATTGAATCAAGATTTTCAAGCATAATAGCAGCTTTGGTTAAAAGAAATGCGATTGCTTCGTAATATTGTAATGTGAAGAGTTTCCAATAAAGCAATCATTATGAGGCTAATTAAGAACATTCCAGTGACGGTTAAAGCCAATATATACTGATTTCATAATTACTGACTGGTACCTGGATGTTCTCCAGCATGGATTGCCCAAGATTTCTGAAGCTACTCATCAAGTTTTGCTCAACCGTCTCCGCTTCACTGGCTCCCAAAGATCCATCTCTATCACATCCATCGACTGATGAAGAGCCAACTTCAGCATTCTGAACACTTCCTCCATGGCAAGCTTTTACATTTTCAGAAGCACTTGCCTTATCAGATATTCCGTCACTCGCATTCCGGCCAAACTTCCATAACCATTGAAATTTTCCGGATAGAAACTTCCGCTCCTTCGTGCCAGTCGCTGATTTACCCACAGAAATATCATTCTGTGAACATTTTAGAGACAGATCATCAGGTGAATCTGAGACGGGAAGAGGGGAGCATTCTGGGGTAGTCCTACATGGATCGGGATCATTTTCATCAATGAATAAGTTTGATGCTATGCTACTTTTTTCTGAGTCGTTCTGATTACCATTAGCTCCCTGAATAGGACTTGGTGCATCTGAGAAATCGGAAGAATTCTCTTCACTCTCTGCGCTTCCACTCAAATATCTAGGCTCAGACGTGCAGCCAAAGTTCTTATCAGTAATTTCTTGCCCATTGACCTCAACTAGATCCCCATGGCCTAAATCTTTGTCGTACCCTAGCTTATCTGTATTTTCATCTAATCCAAGCTGAAGGGCCAGATCTTTCAACAAATTTCTCCTCACAGATGGCTTTTGGTCTTTTGGTATTTTACCTACCTTAGATGAAGATGGCTCAGATTCAGTTCTAGACAGTCGCAATCTTACTCTCTCTGACCAACCCTTTCTGCTGTGTGGAACTTGTTTTCTGGCAACAACTTCATTGCTCTCTTCTTCCTTGTGCAAATCTCGCCACTTCTCTTCCCAATAGCTATCGAGAACCACATTCAGGGGAGTTCTTGGAGAAGTTACATCTAAAGATAGGCTATGACCCCTAGTACTAACTGACTGACTTTTGTAATACAGCCCAGGATAAATAGGCAGGGAAGTTTTGATTGCGTCTACTGCCAGAGCCTGCAAGGACGTTGCCTTCGCTAGCAGCTTAACAAGATTTATGTCGTCAGGAAAATTCAACAATCTTTTAAGACAGGCAGTGGCATTCTCAGTGGCAAGCACTGGAGATCTCAAATGAAGTATAATTGAAACTGCAAAAGCAGAAATGAATGCTCCCCTAGGTGAATTGAGGACGGCAAATTTGGAATCGGAATCATTATCGGCAGGCATATTGAATTTGGTGTTATCATATGAAAAAATTTTGTCCCAAATAATTAAAAGGTCTTCAAGTGAAAATTCACGCCCAAATAGGACCCGTAGCCAGCGAAGTGCAAAATATTGCGGTTCAACTCCTAATTCAACAAGGTGGCCATGAAGAGATGAATCAACAATGGAAAGCAAATGATAGAGTGCGGCAGAAGCTTCAATTACAGGGGGAAATCCACTACGAGCATTCCCAAATGGAGATGGAGAGAAAAATTCTACCATGGCAACAGCACCACCTGCCCCACTCATCAAAGCATCAAACATAGAATATCCATCATGTTCCATAAAGTTCTTTGACAAGACAACACCAAGTTCACCTTCTGTCCCATAGGCATCACTTAGTAAAACAATATTTTGTATCTTGGGATCGAGTTCACTGATAAACTTCATGGGACCTTTTCCCAATTCATTCCCATCTTCGGCAGAATCGGAGAATTTCTTAAAATCAAACTTATATGTCAAATCGTTTTCATGAAATGAGAAGCCATCAAACTTGTCAATGAAGTGGTCTTCATAAACTTTTCTCACTTCAGAAAGACGCTGAACATCAACGTGTAGAACATACAACAGCGGGGCCAAGAGTTCATGCATCCCTACAAAATGAAAGTATGAAGAGATGATTCCAGGAGTAGACAATCAATTTGATTGCAATTAAACTGGATAGAAAACAATTTGTTCACAATCAGTCTATACAATTGATGAGATATATATTTTGACGGCAGAAATATATCACATCTTGTGGTAGCATTACAGGAGAGATTAATCACAAAGCTCAACTTTGATTAAAGTCTTCTTCAAATTCAGTTCACCAAGCAATCTATTTAAAAATAACATCAAATTTTCAGCCTACACATCTCTGCTCGCTAATCCACACTTGAGGCAGCCACTTTTGATTCCACTATATGAATAAATAATGTTATAACAAAAATAGAATACAAACTACAAATAAGACCAACCTTGCCTGTAGCCATACTCTGGATGTCTAAGGCACCAAAGTAGTAAAATTCTCCTTAAAATTCCTTGGCACCCAGGTGTCTGGAAATAGCTACCCGGGTCAGGATACAGACGTGTCAAATCTTGGTCAACCATTCTCTCCAGTTCAGCATTCTTGAAGAAACGGCCCCACATGCTACCTGAATGACAAATAGCACAGCATGAATTACTTAAAAAGAAAAAAAGCGAGTCATATGAGTGCATAAACTTAATATTCACTAATGCAGGTTCTTGACAAGTATGGAAAATCAAGTATAAGCTACTGACATGCCTGAGAAAAGGAATCTTAATCAAGAAAACTTAAAAAAAGGAAGAGGAAAAATGTTTTAGAAATGCAGAGGAACAAAAAAGTCGATTGATGCATTTGTGTGCATAATACAGAAACTCTACCTGGATTTTGTGATAGTGGATTGTCCATGACAAGATCAGGGGAATTACTTCCATCCTTGGGAACATGTGTATCAACTAGAAGCTGCCGCCTCAGAGCAGCATACCTACAAAAAATCATGAACTAATTATCAAAAAGAAACTCTTTAACTAAAACTGGAATGAGAATGAATATATAATAACCACTTGTAAAATGCTCCTCCGACAGTATCTACTTCCCTAACGGTTGAGATATTAGAAGGAGATGATCCTACAATTGAGAGAGTTCTGCTGTATTAGTTTTGAGTCAAAGTAGTTTCTGTTACTTTAATTTAATCACACCATGCCACGAAAATCTGCAAAAGCAACGTCTAAATGGCGAATGAACTATACTAGAAAACTAGGAGCTTCGTCCATTTAAACACGTGTAACTCAAGAAACTTATTAAAAAGACCAGTAGTAGGAACCGTTCTTGTGCCCTTGTGGTTGTTTAGCAGGTCAGTTGTAACCAAAACAAAACTTCTGAATAATCCACTAATGAGAAACAAATATAAGATTGACAGTTCAATGTTAAAAGAATCCAAATGCAAAACACTAACCAAACTTAAATAAACCACGATTTGATGATAATAGAAGAAACAAGAATAACTCAAAAAATCCTCGAATTATTAACCCAATTATAACGCTCCACGTAAGGACACAAATTAATGAAAAATTGAGCATATGCAAACATAAACATAGAAGCTTCTTGAACCTCTGTGCAAATACATCATCATAAATTGAATCAATAAATGAACTGAATCTTCAAAACAACAAATACGGTATACTATCAGAGTCGGAATATTTATTTACCTTCTTCGCGAATTGGCCGTCACTCGGCGAAGATCGTCTATAGATGAAGAAGATGGTAAAATCCCCAAATCTATGCGCCACTGCACCCCTCTCAGATCTCCAAAACGACTTAAACCTTCAGAACATGACGTCGTTTCAGCCGTAGCAGTCTCTATTGGAACCTGGGACATGATCTTTTTTTCGTTTTTCAGTTTTCCTTAAATTCAGGTGAAGTTCTTAGAGACCCAGTTAACAAATTTCCATAAACATTTTCTTCATAAAAACATATGTATATCTTGGCTTTAGAGACCCTTTTGGCTAAAAACTCAGATAAATGCAATTTTTGGACCAAAAAATGGAGAATTTATTGGCCAATCACGGGAATTCTCAAATACCCAGTTGCTCAATACCCCTCAGGGTTACCTTTGTTTAACAAAGACCGGCTATTTTCCTAAAAATAAGATTTTTAGCTCGAGAATTGAAAATTAAAGCCCAGATAAAAAAGAATAGATTAAGTCTAGAGAGAAATTCAATTCCAGAGAATTGAAAGAGAGGCAAATATTTTGTCTCAAGAAATGATACATATACATATAAACGGAGATGTATTGTGAACGAATTGCCGACAGAGATATGGAAATCTACACGACGACTACACAGAGAGAGGAGGCGGAAGGAATGGGGGCAGAGAGAGGGCGTATTTTCCTATGTCAACTTATTTTGTTTGTCTGTGTCAGGAAGCAAAAGAGAGAGA
>NC_036253.1:10913906-11054271 GCF_002742605.1 Olea europaea var. sylvestris | reverse complement strand
GAGAGAGAGAGAGAGAGAGAGAGAGAGAGAGAGAGAGAGAGGAGGGAGAATTGGAACAAATAAGGGAAAAGAAAAAGGATATCAAAGCCGAAGGAAGACCATTGATTCTGCCACTCGAGATAGAAATAACTACAAAATAACTAAAACAAATACTTCCTCATCACATCTCTGATAAAAGATTGCTGATTTTTCTAAGCTCTTCAAGGGCTGCCAAGGCTGTAAATTGTCCTTGCCCAACAAAACCATTTTTCGAGCTGTTCTCCAAGGGTACTGTGTGACCTCGATCCAGCTGAAAAACAGCCTCGATAACCTGCACATTCAAACGAATTATCACGTGCACTTCTGCTCAGGGAACAATCAATCTGAAACAAGCATTTCCCATTATATTTTCCTTTTATGAAAATGCTTCTTGGTGGACTTCTTTTATTAAGCTTGTATACGTCTATAACACTACAAATTGAATCAAGTTTTTCAAGGAACATAGCAGCTTTTGTCGAAAGAAAGCGATTGCTTCTTAATATTGTAATATGAAGAGTTTCCAAAATAGCAATCCTTATGAGGCTAATTAAGAACATTCTAGTGACAGTTACATAATTAACTGACTGGTACCTGGATGTTTTGAAGCATGGATTGCCCAAGATTTCTGAAGCTACCCATCAAGTTTTGCTCAACTGTCTCTTCGCTGATTCTCGAAGAGCTATCACATCCATCGGCTGTCGAAGAGCCAACTACAATGTTCTGAACACTTCCTCCGATGCAAGCTTTTGCATCTTCAGAAACACCTACCTTTTCAGATGTTCCCTCACTCGCATTCCGTCCGAACTTCCATAACCATTGAAATTTCCCTGATAGAAACTTTCGCTCCTTCATGCCCATGGTTGATTTACCTAAAGAATTGTCATTCTGTGCACATTTTAAAGACAGTTCATCAGGTGAATCTGAGATGGGAAGAGTGGAGCATTCTGGGGTAGTCCCACATGGACTGGGATCATTTTCATCAATGGATAAATTTGACGCTATGCTACTTTTGCCCGAGTCGTTCTGATGACAATTAGACCCATTAATAGGACTAGAAGAATCTGAGAAATTTGGAGAATTCTCTTCACTCTCTGCATTTCCACTCAAATATCTTGGCTCGGACATGCTACCGAAATTCTTATCAGTAATTTCTTGCCCGTTGACCTCAACTGGATCCTGATGGCCTATATCTCCATCACACACCGTCTTTTCTGTGTCTTCATCTGATCTGAGCTGACTGGCCAGATCTTTCAACAAAGTTCTTCTAACAGATGACTTTTGGTCTTTCTGTATTTTACCAACCTTAGATGAAGATTGGTCTGATTCTGTTCTAGACAGTCGCAATCTTACTCTCTCTGACCAACCCTTTCTGCTGTGTGGAACTTGTTTTCTGGCAACAACTTCATTGCTCTCTTCTTCCTTGTGCAAATCTCGCCACTTCTCTTCCCAATAGCTATCGAGAACCACATTCAGGGGAGTTCTTGGAGAACTTACATCTAAAGATAGGCTATGACCCCTAGTACTAACTGACTGACTTTTGTAATACAGCCCAGGATAAATAGGCAGGGAAGTTTTGATTGCGTCTACTGCCAGAGCCTGCAAGGACGTTGCCTTCGCTAGCAGCTTAACAAGATTTATGTCGTCAGGAAAATTCAACAATCTTTTAAGACAGGCAGTGGCATTCTCAGTGGCAAGCACTGGAGATCTCAAATGAAGTATAATTGAAACTGCAAAAGCAGAAATGAATGCTCCCCTAGGTGAATTGAGGACGGCAAATTTGGAATCGGAATCATTATCGGCAGGCATATTGAATTTGGTGTTATCATATGAAAAAATTTTGTCCCAAATAATTAAAAGGTCTTCAAGTGAAAATTCACGCCCAAATAGGACCCGTAGCCAGCGAAGTGCAAAATATTGCGGTTCAACTCCTAATTCAACAAGGTGGCCATGAAGAGATGAATCAACAATGGAAAGCAAATGATAGAGTGCGGCAGAAGCTTCAATTACAGGGGGAAATCCACTACGAGCATTCCCAAATGGAGATGGAGAGAAAAATTCTACCATGGCAACAGCACCACCTGCCCCACTCATCAAAGCATCAAACATAGAATATCCATCATGTTCCATAAAGTTCTTTGACAAGACAACACCAAGTTCACCTTCTGTCCCATAGGCATCACTTAGTAAAACAATATTTTGTATCTTGGGATCGAGTTCACTGATAAACTTCATGGGACCTTTTCCCAATTCATTCCCATCTTCGGCAGAATCGGAGAATTTCTTAAAATCAAACTTATATGTCAAATCGTTTTCATGAAATGAGAAGCCATCAAACTTGTCAATGAAGTGGTCTTCATAAACTTTTCTCACTTCAGAAAGACGCTGAACATCAACGTGTAGAACATACAACAGCGGGGCCAAGAGTTCATGCATCCCTACAAAATGAAAGTATGAAGAGATGATTCCAGGAGTAGACAATCAATTTGATTGCAATTAAACTGGATAGAAAACAATTTGTTCACAATCAGTCTATACAATTGATGAGATATATATTTTGACGGCAGAAATATATCACATCTTGTGGTAGCATTACAGGAGAGATTAATCACAAAGCTCAACTTTGATTAAAGTCTTCTTCAAATTCAGTTCACCAAGCAATCTATTTAAAAATAACATCAAATTTTCAGCCTACACATCTCTGCTCGCTAATCCACACTTGAGGCAGCCACTTTGATTCCACTATATGAATAAATAATGTTATAACAAAAATAGAATACAAACTACAAATAAAACCAACCTTGCCTGTAGCCATACTCTGGATGTCTAAGGCACCAAAGTAGTAAAATTCTCCTTAAAATTCCTTGGCACCCAGGTGTCTGGAAATAGCTACCCGGGTCAGGATACAGACGTGTCAAATCTTGGTCAACCATTCTCTCCAGTTCAGCATTCTTGAAGAAACGGCCCCACATGCTACCTGAATGACAAATAGCGCAGCATGAATTACTTAAAAAGAAAAAAAGCGAGTCATATGAGTGCATAAACTTAATATTCACTAATGCAGGTTCTTGACAAGTAAGGAAAATCAAGTATAAGCTACTGACATGCCTGAGAAAAGGAATCTTAATCAAGAAAACTTAAAAAAAGGAAGAGGAAAAATGTTTTAGAAATGCAGAGGAACAAAAAAGTCGATTGATGCATTTGTGTGCATAATACAGAAACTCTACCTGGATTTTGTGATAGTGGATTGTCCATGACAAGATCAGGGGAATTACTTCCATCCTTGGGAACATGTGTATCAACTAGAAGCTGCCGCCTCAGAGCAGCATACCTACAAAAAATCATGAACTAATTATCAAAAAGAAACTCTTTAACTAAAACTGGAATGAGAATGAATATATAATAACCACTTGTAAAATGCTCCTCCGACAGTATCTACTTCCCTAACGGTTGAGATATTAGAAGGAGATGATCCTACAATTGAGAGAGTTCTGCTGTATTAGTTTTGAGTCAAAGTAGTTTCTGTTACTTTAATTTAATCACACCATGCCACGAAAATCTGCAAAAGCAACGTCTAAATGGCGAATGAACTATACTAGAAAACTAGGAGCTTCGTCCATTTAAACACGTGTAACTCAAGAAACTTATTAAAAAGACCAGTAGTAGGAACCGTTCTTGTGCCCTTGTGGTTGTTTAGCAGGTCAGTTGTAACCAAAACAAAACTTCTGAATAATCCACTAATGAGAAACAAATATAAGATTGACAGTTCAATGTTAAAAGAATCCAAATGCAAAACACTAACCAAACTTAATAAACCACGATTTGATGATAATAGAAGAAACAAGAATAACTCAAAAAATCCTCGAATTATTAACCCAATTATAACGCTCCACGTAAGGACACAAATTAATGAAAAATTGAGCATATGCAAACATAAACATAGAAGCTTCTTGAACCTCTGTGCAAATACATCATCATAAATTGAATCAATAAATGAACTGAATCTTCAAAACAACAAATACGGTATACTATCAGAGTCGGAATATTTATTTACCTTCTTCGCGAATTGGCCGTCACTCGGCGAAGATCGTCTATAGATGAAGAAGATGGTAAAATCCCCAAATCTATGCGCCACTGCACCCCTCTCAGATCTCCAAAACGACTTAAACCTTCAGAACATGACGTCGTTTCAGCCGTAGCAGTCTCTATTGGAACCTGGGACATGATCTTTTTTTCGTTTTTCAGTTTTCCTTAAATTCAGGTGAAGTTCTTAGAGACCCAGTTAACAAATTTCCATAAACATTTTCTTCATAAAAACATATGTATATCTTGGCTTTAGAGACCCTTTTGGCTAAAAACTCAGATAAATGCAATTTTTGGACCAAAAAATGGAGAATTTATTGGCCAATCACGGGAATTCTCAAATACCCAGTTGCTCAATACCCCTCAGGTTAACCTTTGTTTAACAAAGACCGGCTATTTTCCTAAAAATAAGATTTTTAGCTCGAGAATTGAAAATTAAAGCCCAGATAAAAAAGAATAGATTAAGTCTAGAGAGAAATTCAATTCCAGAGAATTGAAAGAGAGGCAAATATTTTGTCTCAAGAAATGATACATATACATATAAACGGAGATGTATTGTGAACGAATTGCCGACAGAGATATGGAAATCTACACGACGACTACACAGAGAGAGGAGGCGGAAGGAATGGGGGGAGAGAGAGGGCGTATTTTCCTATGTCAACTTATTTTGTTTGTCTGTGTCAGGAAGCAAAAGAGAGAGAAATACTCCAAAATAAGAAGTTTGTTTTTCATGGTCCATGGATACTATTTAAGCAACAAAATTACTTATTTTTCTTAATCAATATCAAAATAAGTAAATTTGCTTAGCCAAACCCAAACTAGATCTATCTCATTTTCAATAATTTAACTGAGTTTAGATTGTTAAAAAATAGTTTAATATTAAAATGAACACCAATAGATATCAAAATATACTGTTAATTGACTGGAATACTCTTATTATTTATTATTAATTAAAATTCTTTAAATTCAGTTTTATGAATTATTTGAATTTTTCTATAACGATTGGGATATTGGGTGGGACATGCATACATATCATTAAGGTTGAATTGTCAACAGCAGCATCCATCCTCGAATTTAAAATGTGCAAATAAAATAAAATATATTCGGAAGCATATCCTGAATGACGTGGAAAATGCTTGTCGTGACCCTGAGGGCCACCCCCCCTATAAGGAGGAGCCAAGTGGCGCCCTCGGTAGTTCCTTATTTTAATCCAAAAAAAAGCTCCACAAACCCATTTGTACAGGGACAGTCACATGTACAGTCACATTGCCTACTTTTTTGAGAGATGCTAGGGGGACAGGGGATTGGGACAGGGTTTGGCAACAGGGGGCATGTGGCGCCCCCCTATTGGAGGGGTAGCTGATGCCCCCTGTCCCAATTCCCTGTCCCAATCCCCTGTCCAAGAAGCTTAACACTACTTTTTTATGCTTTTATGTCATTAGTCAATACCTTATGGTCGTGTCTATTGAACCTTCCAGCATTTAAATAGATTATAGTTTCCATTATTTCAAATTTTAATGGGTTAAATAATATTTTTTAAAGAATGAGTGACTGAAAAAATATATAAGATTTTTTTTATTTACGTGTAATATTATTTTATAGAGGATTGTGTGGTTGAAAATAGGAAAGAAAAAAATAAAATTTAATTTAATGTGGATCAAACATGAGCTTAATTTTAACATCATATTTCACAACTTTTTAATCATGTATTTCACCATTTTTTTAAATCAAAATCTATTTAAAAATCTAATTTTAATCTCTATTAGACAGGGCATAGTATGTTAAATTAAGGTCTTGTTTGAACACATTATTTGAAAAATTAAAGAATTTTGAATAATATTTTTAAAGAATGTGTAGTTAAAAAATAATAAAACTTTATTGATTTGTATGTATAATATTTTATTGTGTAAATGTGTGGTGGAGAATGACACCGTAACAAATAATTTAAATTTTTAAAGGTTATCAAATAGAGGCTAAATAGCAAATTTCACAAAGTATGGATAGCAATTATTAAAATAGTAATTTCACTGTGGTTTGATATCATGCTCATGTTTGGTGGAAAGTAAAATTAAATTTTAATAAAAGTTGATAAAATGTAATGTTGAAACTAGGGTTACTAAACTAGCCCCGAGAAGTTAGAGGCCATAAATGGCTAATTATTAAGAGGCTTCGAGCATAATTTTTTTACAATAGTAATAACAATCTAAATAAAAATAACATATTTCTATTAAAACGGATTTTTTTTTTTGCAATTTTAAAATATAGATTTTTTGTCCCATGAACATTATCTCCTTTTCCTTAAAAATTAAAAAATTTCCTACATCAGTTACTTTATTTCCTTACGCTTCTGCTATGGCTCTATATAATAGATGTTCAAGATATTTGAATTTAAACTTGAACTCACAACTAATTGCATAAGGAAGAAAACATATACGTGTACGTGTTTCCTCTCTTTAGGGCTCCTTTTTGACGTTTTTAGCATCATGATTTCAACACTATTGTCCTCGTGAGGGTAATAAAAATTAGAAGCTAAGTATCTCCTCTTTTAGTTTACGAGTACTTATGTTTTTCTTGGTGTTGACCATGCTTCAGGGGCTTTGTAGATATTCATTCTTTTTAGTCTTTTAGAGTTGAATCTGATGAATATTGAGAATTTGTTCCTTGACTCGGAACAAGTTCTCTAGTGAAATCCTAATAAAAAATTTCTGCCTTAGTAAACTTTTAAGTTGAATTTCAATGAAAATAGCTTGAGAGGCTCCCATTGCTCATTGTTCCCTAATTCACAAAAACAAGAAGCAAAGCTAAAAAATAATAATAATAATAATTAAATAATAATAATAATAATCCAGACATCAAATTGAAATTCAAAGAAAAAAAAAACAAGAAGAACCCAGACATCAAATTGAAATTCAAAATACAAAACCGATAATGAAGAAAGAAAAATCCAACTAAGATAGAAAGAAACTTGAAAAGGAGCCCTAGTTAATGCCGGATTCTGAATGAGATTTTGCCTCTTCTATCGTTGGTTTTGCTTCGTCAATTCCTCTTCGATTCCCTTTTTCGGTGATTGGATGGGTTTTGGACTAGGCAGGATTTGAGCCTATTTATTTTTATGATGCCCCTTGATTTTTGAGTTGTCTGGGGCCAAGGCAAGTCCTGATTAAAAAATCATGAGTCCCAATAAATATATAATTAAAATTGATTGTTAATTTTGATTTAGATTAAAATAAAAAATTTAATAACTACCAAACAAGGGGCTATAATTTTATCCAAACAAGTATTTAACCAAGTTTGATCATATATATTTCCATTTAAAATAAATATCTTGTTAAACATGCCGTCTGTGCTCAATTGTCAAAAATAACTTTAAAGATTACACTTAGAATATGTAAATTTAAGAATAAATTTGATTCAAACATAAATTGAGCATGGTTGGTTAATCCTAAATATAAAATGCTTTTTTAAGTAACATTTTTTTCTTTATTTTTAAGGTAAATTAAGTGATTATTATCTAATATATAACTTATAAAATTTCTAAAATTTATTATCAAAAAATTGTTCATTTGAAAACGTAGTTTTGACTTATAAGTGAACTTTTTGTGCTACAAAGGTATGGCATGTGGAATCAAAACACATGTTTAATTATATTTGGTGCAACACAGCACATATCTGGTAGTGTTGTTTTAATAAAATCTTTGAGAGTGCGAAGTGTTGAGTGAACATTCCCAATCCAATCAATGACAAAGTCTTCCATCTCAATAGAAAAAGACAATTAATAAAGGCCACATCTACATGCTGAATATTAGGATTCTTGATTATAGGATTTGTGGTGTACTTCTCCACGATAATGACGCATTTGAGAATATTGATTGTAAAATTTAACAATTTATCTGAACATCAAACCATATTGAATAACTCGTTTGAGTATTTGGATAATATTCTATTGAATCTTGAAGTTTCACGTTTACAAATTTAAAATTGTTAAAATGAGTTTTTCAAACTCTTATATATTAATTATTGTTTTAATATTTAACAATGTGAAATTTTATTCTTAATACTTCATATGAATTTCGGGGGTCGAGCAAGTGGGATTAAGAAAATTAATACGGTTGCCTTGCGAAATATTTGGAATTCTCCACCCATGTTATGTGAAATCATTAAATGAGTAGTCAAGTTCACAACATTTTTATGCACATTATATAATCGTTACAATATATTTGTAGTGTGAGTTGAACATTAATTAAAAAAAGAAAGAAAAAGAAAGAAAGGACGTCGCATAAAGAATTTGTCCATTGTCAATTTAACGTGTAATCCAATTTTTTACATTTTTTTTAAAGTCGATAGTGATGAAATGAAAAAGATATCAAGTTATATGTAATTGTGAAAAAATTTAAGCTCGATCTGAATAAAATATATACTTCAACTTGACTAGATAATTATTTTTTAATTATTTTTACTTTTACTATAAAAAAGGACTTAAAAATTCCCTCTGCTTAAATTATCTACTTCAATGACCTAACCGTCACCATCGCCGCCACCAAGGCGGCGCCGACCCATAGACTAGAAAACGAAAACTAGCACAGACCCACGGCAAACCGAGATGCTTTCTAATGTACTTTGACCTTTTGTATAATCTAAAACCAATAAGAGATTGCCACACCCTAATTTCTTTTTATTATTCTATTTTGGATTTTGATGTTGATTAGGACTAAACATTAAATTGGGAATTCGTTTAATCTTATTTTAAAGCATCTTCAACGATAATGTTTTTATTTATATTATTCTATTTTGGATTTTGATGTTGATTAGGACCAAACATCAAATTGTCGATTTGTTTAATCTTATTTGAAAAAATCTGGGTGTACAGATTATATTTTCACAGATTGTGTATAGAATAGAGACAAGTGTGTGGGTCCCATATTGTATAAAAATGCCAAAAATGTGTGTGGGCCCCAGAATTGTGAGTATTCCGTATGTAATCTGGCAAAAATAATTCTGTACGTGTAGAATGATTGATCTTATTTTAGATGCATCTTTAATGATGATGTAAAATTAAATATAAATTGACATTTTTAAAATTACTTTTGCATCATCATTTACATATCAATAATTCTAAATTCAAATTTTGCTTTAATAAAAATGTCTAAACCCATCTTTTTTGGATAGATTTTATATTTTCTGTCAAAAATATAATTTGCAATTTCTTTGCATCTCTCTATTAGATAGATTTTCGACCATTTTGGAGATCTAAATCACAATTTAGATATATTTTACACCACAATTAAATATGCTTATAATGTTCATAATAAAATATAAGACAACTGCATCAATATAATTTATATAACATGCATAGTATAAGATAATTGTTTTTATCTGAGCAATTTCTTAAATTTTACTTTCTGCAAAAGTCGTAATATTCTATTGGTACAAAAAATATTTATTGTTAATTGAGTTGAGAGAATCCATAATAAGCATTCGTTCATCATTAACCGGTAGAAAGAGTGGGCACAATCACGAAGATTAATCCATTGACACAATGTGTAAGAGATAATTTGATCATAACCTTAATCAAGTGGACCCATATTAATTCATTGTAATTATGGATCAAAATAAGATGGTATATGTAAGCATTTTTATTCAGAAACCCCCAAACAAAACAAGAATATTCGACGAAATTTGTGAGTTGAATACGATATTGAGATCTTTATTCTGATCTATATATAATAGTCGCTATTAATAATATAAGATGTATTTGTTCTTCTAATCTTAACCATTGTTTGATTTTCAAAATACATTTTTTTCTCTCATTTTCAATTACACATTTTTTAATAAAATAATATCACATGCATTAAAAAAAAATCTTATTTTTTTAACCACATATTTTTCATTAATTTACTATTTCAAAATATATTATTGACAAAAAATGGAGCTCAAACAGACGTTTAATTCTTAAACTTTTGCTCTACGTGGACTCCAGAATAAGCGTTGGGATCTTGAGTTTTAAGAAAGTAATGGAACTAGTAATAAAATTAAAAAAATGTCTTAGTTACCAGGAAACATCATGTTCTTTAATACAATGTCGCTATTGTCATTGAATTTGATTTCCACGGATATATAAATAAATGTGTGAAAAATGAAAAGCAACAAGTCATTTAAGACCAATAATTGTCTGACTTAGAGGTCAACTTAATTTAACACTACTATTGAACATCGACTGACTACAATAATTTAAGATTATGTCTGATTGCACCCAATTTCAAGAAAAATGGAAATCAAATTCTATATTTCCAATTTTTTATTGTTTAATTGGCAAAATTTTTCCGAGAATTCGAATTCCACTTTTTATGCCACCTAAACTAATTTCCATGTTTTTCTTGAATTCCAATTCTCACCAAAATGGTGAGAATTTGAATTCTCGGTTACTATCGCACTTTTTTTATTTTTTTCGATTTTTTTTTTGTTGGCAATGGAAACAAATTTTAAGAATTATTATAAAAAAATATTTTCCTTTAAATGTCAATTTTCATGTAAAACGAAGTCAAACGAACACCAAAAGATAGATGATTTTCTTGATTTTTTTTGTGTTGACAATGGAAACAAATTTCATCCCCAATATCAGTAAAATCTGTCACTTTAATTGATAATTTTCATATAAAACAAAATCAAAAGGAGATCAAAAAATACTTTTATTTCAACATTTTCCACATGGAAAATTATTCCAATCAAATACAGTAATTTACAATTCTCAGGAAAATAATTTCTAAACAATTTAATTTCCTAAAATTCATTTTTAATTCAATTCAATTTCATTTTTGCAATCAAACAGACCTAATTGTCTTCCTAGAGGGTGGCTCTTGCCTAGTACTATTTTCCATTTAACAATCATATGTTTTCAGTAATAATTTATCCTCTTTGTTTGTTTGTGATCATTTACAAGTGATTAAAACTCTCAATTATATTGTACATGTGTATCGCTAATGATTGAGGGGAAAAATAAAGTGCATCGTTAATTTATTTTTACTACTTGAGACCTTTAAAAAAAGGTCATTTGATTGAACAGTGCTCAAAGTCGTACCATGACAAAAATTACTTGGGCTTTGTTCGAATAAGTAGTGCTCAAAGTCATATACTGAGTTTGTAGTGTATTGTAATTTTTAGTAAAAATATTTCTGCCTACTTTAATATTTTTAAAAAAAGGGTGCATACCTGCCAAACTGTTCCCCTGTGATGGTGAAAAAGAGTCCACTCAACTGGGGTCGTGAGCATTGGCGAATCAATAGTGGAAGTTAGAAGCTTGCTTTTAAATATTGCATATACAAAAATAAGATAATAATGTAAATTTTAATATTAAATAATAGTATTATAAAATTCAATTAATTATATATCCAAACCCTAATATTCATTTCCTTCATCACTTTCAATCAATTCTCTCCCTCTCTCTACCATACCTCTTCTTCTCTCTACCTCACCGAGCATCTTCGTTGATAGCCATCATCGTAGATTGACCGGCCGGTGTGCAGCTGCTGCGACAACATCCCTGCAGTGATCTGCAATTCAGGTTCGATTGTTGGTCCGTGTTGGACTCAGTGCGTCTGTGGGTGGTGGCGTCTCAGCATTTTGTATGACAATTAATCGACCCCGAACCGAACCAAACCGAAATCGACTTATGTGGTTGTGGTGCGGTTATAGTATGATAAAAAAACTGGTGGTTCAGTGATGGTTTTGACCGAACCGAACCGTTGCTAGCCCTAATAAATACACCTCTACTTGACAAGGTAATTATTCTATAATTATTTTTCCTTTTACTACCCAAATAATAATAATAATAATAATAATCTACTGCTTAAATAGTCCTTCTACATCAATGACCTAGCCCGTCACCATCGCTGCCACCATGGCGGTGCCTCCCCGTCGACTAGAAACAAAACTTAGCACTGGCCACAGCAACCCGAGATTCCTTCTAATAGTTCCAATGGGTTCCACTTCGACATTTTCTATAATCTAAAACCTATAAGAGAATGCCACACCCTATATTTTGGATTTTGGTGCTATTTGTTGATTAGGGGCAAAACATGTGACTCGAATTGACAATTCATATATCTCAATTTAAGTTTCATAACAAAAATGTAAGACAAGTAACATGCATAATATAAGACATTGTTATGTGGTGGGCGTAACATCTCTTTCATTACCACTGTCTAGAACGTAGCTACATAGTAAAATATTATGATGTCTAAGAGAAAGAATTGTAATAATTCTAAGAAATTTCTTAAATTTTATTTTCCGTAGAGTTGTAATATTCTATCGGTATGAATTTTTTTTTCTTTTTTTTTTTTTTAATTGAGTTGAGTGAACCCATATCAAGCTTTCCATTTGATAGCCAAATGAGGAGTTTGTATGATAAATTTTGTAAAGATAAGTCGGTCCTAATAAAGCAAACTTCTCTTATGTTATATATGGTTGGGTTGTACATGCCCTGCAATACAAATTGCATGTTTTTATACCAATGGGGATGTCCAACTCTGCTAATTAGATTCATCATTATTACAGTGTTCAAAAGATGTGGACGTGTATATTTCATATCGTAAGATTGTGAGGAAGTATATTGTACTGGAGCCTCTTCAATAATTTTTTGTTATAGTTCCTTACTTCTTTTTCACACCGATTTCTTTGAGGGAAAATGTATTTGTTCTTCTAATCTTATAAAATTTTCAAATTTCTACTCTTTGTAGACCTCATCTAAGCATTTCAATCTTGGGTTTTAAGAAAGAAATGGAACTAGTGACACAATTAAAAAATGTCTTGATTATTTAATACAATGTCGCTATTGTAATTGATTTTGATTTCAATGGACAAACATAAAGGCGTGAAAAATGAAAACCAACTAGCGATTTGTGACCAATAATTGTCTGACTTTTAGCCCCCATTAGACAACCATTAAAATGAGTTTTTTTTTTTCTCAGGAAAATGAATTTTGGGATAATGATTTTTTAGAGTATGTCTAGTTATAAAGTATGAAAAGGTTTTGAATTTACGTTTAGAATATTTTATTTTAAAAATATGTAGTTGAAAATAAAAATAAAAATAAAACTTTATTTCAATGATTGTCAAGCATGGATAGTGCTCCACTTAATTCAGCACAATTATAGAACATGGACCGACCATCATAATTCAAGTGTTTTCCTAGAGGGAACCCTAGACTATTACTTTTTCAACTTAACAATCATATATTTTCACTAATAATGGTGCATCATTAATTTACTTTTACTACTTGACACGACAAGTATTACTTATGATCTCTAACAAAAAGGTCATTTAATTAAGCAGTCCTCAAAATCGTACCAAAACACATATTACTTGTGGAGCCCACCACAAATAAGTAGTGTTAAAACCCGTATAGTGAGTTTTTAAAGTATCGTAGTGTTCCACAATCAGTTCCAATCTATGCTTTCAAATATGAGCAAATTGTTGTAACATAAAAAATAAATAAGTTTTAAATTTCTAATTTAAAGTTAATTTTACTTTTCAGTTTTACTACAAATTAAAACTCATGATTAAAGATCGTAACTTAAATATAAATTGAATTTATATTCATAATTGTGAGGGTTAAATTTATTTCCATAAAAGAGAGTGAGTTCATTGTTTTGAACGCAACATAAAGAGCATAACTTGAATACACAAAAATCCTCCCTTTACATTCTATATTATTGTTTTGGCAATTCGATAAAAATTCGTTCTTTATCTCTCTGTGGTCCTAACCATAGAATTGGAGAACCGACTGTGAGTCACATGGATTTTATCTTGAAACCATGTAGTATTGAAAGTACCCACACAAAGAGAAACCAACACGATTTTATAACAGCATCCTTAACGTGACTCCCTAATGATTGTTTTCTAATTCTCTACTAATATTTTATGTTTATTATTATTTATTATATTTATATTACTATATGATAATTGATAATAATCTACACACAACTCCTTCATTTTTTTCAACAATCTAAAGTCGTGTTGTTGTGATTTGTGTGTAGCTTTATCATTCCTTTGTTAGGTAGAACTAAAGTTGGCATGAGCAATGTTTACTTCTGTGAAGGGAAATATGCGTGAGACTGACATCCTATGATCATACAAACACAAGCTTCGTTGACTGATTAAATTGTATGAACATATTAAGCTTGAAATGGTTGTGTGTATCTGTTGCATTTCAGCATCTTATATGGACCAATAATATATTCAGCGTCTTCCCTTCTGGAAATTGAATTATTAGTGGTTTGTGATATATTTTGTTTGTTGGTTACAATTTCTTATTCATTTTTTCATGCAAAGGATACATTGAAGTATGTTTGTAGTTAACCATGTTATCATCTCAATGATAATTTCATTATAGAAAAGAAGTTCCAAAAGTTAAGAGGTATTAAAGTTTTGAATATATATGCGCTAAATATCTGTGAATATTGATATCAACATGAAGACCACAATGATGTTAGTTAATAATTTTGATCATCCACATTTGTAATGCATAAGCATGAGTAGGGTATGCATTGATGGTTGATCAATTTTATTCGACTACAAAGATATGTTATATTGTCATATGTGGAGATTGAGGCATTAATTGATAATGAATTATTGTATCTTTGAAATGTAGGAGTATTAAACTATATAATAGAGTTTTACTTTCTTTGGTCAATGTCTGAGAAGAAATTGGATAAATATCAAAATATCATACCTTTTATTTTAGTCTATTTAAGTTATTATGATGCTAATATTTTGGATATTATAGAAGACTTTGCAGATGTGCAGATTGCAAGTGGAAGTACTTTGCAAATATATGGTACCAAATTGTTGTCCAAGAGGGATATGAAAAATGTGTAGTTTGTGAGAGATATGCATAAATCATTGAGGGGAATGGTTTAAGCCCATAAGAGTCACATTCGAAAGTAATCCAATATTTGTGAATGGAGATTCCATGAAGAAGGTTCAATGTGGTAGAAATAATCTGGACTGCATGACTTGTAATAGCAGTACTATTTTATTTGTACTCATCCCCTATGGTGATAGTACTAATAATAATATGATGTTGGGAAGAGTTTAACCTTGAACGAGTACTAAAGCTATTATTTTCGTAAAGCGTGTGTCACACGCATTTTTGGAGGACTCACCTATATAAGAATTTCCATGAGGCCATAATAATAATCTACACAAAAACCATCCATTTATTCCAACACAATTTTCAATGAGAAGATCGACATGGTTCGTTTAATTTGAAGCTATTTACCATGACCTTCTCCATCATAAATAAGGTGGTCCACAGATGTCACCCATTCATTTTATTCCGAAATTTTTCGTGCCACAACTCGTAAAATTTTGTGAACACCACCCATTTAACATTATCACTTTGACAGTATGTCCTCCATACTCTCATGCAAAATGAATATAACATCTCTAGTATCACTATATAACCATTGAAAATGGTGCATCTAACTCGTAATAATTCAATCGATTTAAATAAGTTTTGGTGAGTACCCAATTTAACTTTTGACTGGTCTTGAACCACTCATCGAAGATCTCAACATCGGATTCCATGATAAAAATTAAAGAACTACTCGAACTGCAATCGTCCAAATAAAAACATTTTAAATACCAATCTCGATGACGAATTGGGGACTATCATAATTATTATGATCCAAATCTAAAGTGTCTTCTACTTTCAAATCGAAGGAGGCAAAAAAGATTTCATCATTTAACTTTTGTCACATTGGATTTCACTAATCTAAAGACATAATTGAACTCTGATACAAAAAAAAAAAAAAGAAAAAAAGAAAAAAAAAATTGCAGCAGAAGAAATGTGTAAGATGAACAATCCCAAAATGCTCTTTGAAATATCTATATTTTAGAAATTAAGAATTCATTGATTTGCAATCTAATATTGAATAATTGATTTTGATCGCAAATCAATGATTTGGATAAAATCTCACAATTTCATTATATTTTTACCGAAACATCGCCAAAAAAAAATAAAAAAATTCGACCATTGTCATCAAACTAAAACCAACCTATGCTAATCAAAAGTAAATGACACACTAAGTCCTCAATCTCTAATTAAATAAAGTAAAATACCCCTAATTAATAGAATGACATAGTTGTTTTTTTTTTTTAAAAAAAAAACAACAATGGGTGTAGTCATATTAGGCTTCTAAATATTTTTAGAGACTTGAAAGTTGGATGTATTCGATCAAAACTTTTATAAAAATCTTGGGGTGTTCAATATAAACTTTTAAAAGTTATGTTTTATTAATTCAAGACTTTTAACAGTTTTTACATAAAATTCTATAAAAATTAAATTATTTTGTAATTAATTTTTTTTATATATTGATTGCTTGTTTAATATGAATTTCAACAATAATATTAAACATTAGAGATTTTCTTTCTTATTTTAATCAGAGAATATTGAAATGTTACAATGTTTTTTTGGATTTTGATTGTTCATTCTTTCAATTTAGGTAATTTATAATTTTATGTTCTTTTAAAATATATTTTTATTGACATGACAAATATAATTTTATTGCCGTGTGTTGTGAAATTTAAATATGCAAGTAGCGGTTCAAAATGATGTGCAATAACCCATCTACAAGTTTTTTATTATTATTTTTTTCACTATAAAAATTTATGAAGACTTTCATTGCTTCTATAAAAAAGATTATTAAAATTCATTGAACTGTACAAAGTCTTTAAAAAATATTATTGAATAAAAATCACTGGGGAAAAAAAGCATATTTAAAAGTCTTTGAAAATGCAAATTGGATACGCCCACATAAATAAGGCTTACATGTAATGTTACATGACTTTCCTACTTATTTTAGAAGAGCAACTCCTATTAAAACCTTATATATGTGGATCATTGCAATGATAAAACTATATTCAAAAGGTTTGCCTATTTTATTCTCTTTACTTTTTTTCATAGGTTCCATAACAAATAGGTTCCATAACAAGTTATTAGCATGATTACACAAATTTCTCTTTCTATTCTGATGAGTATAAAAATCATTGAAACCTCTGACCTTAGAAGTGGAAATTTCATAGTACTACTTTTAATTAAATAATTCCTAAATTATTGTACATCTTTTTTTAATATACTAAAACCATATTTGAGCATGAGCTAAAAAAAAAAGTTGAACCCCAATCTTAAGGGTCCCCCACGTCCCCTGTCCTGGAGTATCGTGAGAGAAGTAAATCGCAGGTTATGCCTCCAAGGGTACAGGTGGAAGGCTGCTTGTACACTTATACTTACCCAAGAGCCAAATCCATATTTCAGGATTCGAACCCTTGACGCGGCAGCCTCAAGCAAAACTGAATTTCTCCACCTTCCCTTTTTACCACTTGGAGTTGTGCCCTGGGGGCATATTTGAGCATGAGCTAGCTTACATGTTAGGTTGAGTACACCTCAATACTTGTCTCACGAATGGTCACTAATCACCTCAGACACCATCTAACCACCAGGCCCAAGATCAGAGGGGCCTAATTTTGGCCCATATTTTTTTTTATTAAACAAGGCCTCACGGTCGAGGCCCAATTGGCAATTACCCAAGAGCGGCCCACAACATTTACCCAACCCAACTTATATATATATATATATATATGAGCCTGTTTGGAAGTGATTTTGAGAATTGATTTTTTGACCGTTAGGAAAAAGTGGGGTCGACGTGTGAGAGAAGAAATCAAATATAAGGACTAAGATAGTGAAATAACGATTAAAAAATTAATTTTTTAGGAAAAAAATTACTCCCAAACGGCCCCATATATCCACAATCCATAGTAACCATTTACCCAAAACAAAAATTCCCAAATTTGAATCTCAGGGCCTGCTCGATTGCTCGTCAATCTCAGTCTCGCTTCTGACTCTCTGCGACTCCGCCCGTCCGCCGTTGGCCGCTCCGGTCTCTCTTCTCCTCTTTTCCAGTTTTCCTCTTCACCTGACGCCAGTTCACTTTGCCCCTGTTATTCTATTTGGGTTTTTTTTTTTTTTTTTCAAACTTTTTTGTTAGAATTGGACGAAGAAAAAATGAAGTTTGTGAGTGATTATACTCTTAAATGATTTGGATTTGAATTGCTTGAGAGTAATTTCTTGGGAATACAAAGCGTTGGAATTTTAACAAAAATGCCCATTAGTGAAGGTTACAGAGCAGTGAATCAGTGACGGCCTTGATTTGCTATTAACTATTGCTTCAGTTGTATGGTTTATGGAATATATGTGGCCATATATTCCATTGTGTTTTCGTGATTGGATAATGGCCATTAGAAATTTAATTGGATAATGATTTAATGACTTCAAATGGTCAGAGTTTCTGTATGTTATTTCTCTTCTGGGCTTGGGATGTATAAATCATTTCTGTGGTCAAATATTTCCATCTACATAAATATGCTTTTTTATGAGCCTGGAACATTTTTTGATTATAAGTTTTATTATTTGAATCTGATCTGGCCATCCTTATCCTGTCTCCATTTGGCCATTGATGTTAAATTTTTATTTCAGGCTCATGAGTTGTTACTGTGTAATTTTCAATGGTATAATTCCATAATTTTCGACAAAATTTTATTTCTCGAGTAAGCAATGACTTGCTCTAACATATTATTGAAGATATTAGAAATGTTTGAAACATTTTCGGTTTATATAATTGAAGAGATGGGCTTATATGATTGGTTATTATAGGATGAACAATTGCACAGAACACGTAATGACTATATTGAAAATTGTAATTGCGGACTGGTTGACTTATATGATTGGTTATTGTAGGATGAACAATTGCACGGGCACATATAGTAACTATATTGAAAACTAATTGTTGAAAACATTGTTGGTTTTTTTATTTTATAATATAAATATTTTCAATACATAGTTGAATTTTTGTATTTCCGTTGATTTCGTCCAGATGTTCCTGCTATTCTATATTTCCTTGAAAAGGGTGCTCAACCTACAAGAACTGTTCAGGATATTTTAAAGAATATAAAAGTTTTTAAGGAATTTCGACCTAGGGGGTATTAGTCATTCAAAAATCATTCAAACTCACTGGTGTCCGCCCCCTGCACCAGCAATTGTAACTTTCTACTTTCGTCAATTGTAATGTTCAGTTTTCATCAATCAATGTTCAATTTATTTTCAATGTATTTAAATTCTCTATTGTAAACATTCTACAAAATTGTATATAAACTTCGCCTCGGGCCCTAACAATCACAGGACCGGCCCTGCTAACCACCAACATATTCCATCATTGCCAACCATAGCCACCAGCACCAGACATCTCCGATTGCACATACATTTTCAAATCCGAAACTACAAGTGATGAATTTATATGTGATTTTATTTTGGATAACTTTTCCGATTTTGTTATGATTGCTGCCACCTCCTCCTCCTCTCCGCTTCCTCCTCCTATGTCCACACAATAACTAATTTTTAAAATTTTTAAAGATATTTTTAAAATTTGTCATTTGTCGAATTGTTTTATTCATATGTTTCAGTGATGAAACATTTGGAATTATGTGATTCGAAGGTATATGGCCAAATGGAGTGCTGATGGTGGTGAAGTTTTGCAATGAAAATGGTGCTGGTGAGATGTGGTAGTGAGTATGTGATTTGGGAGATGGTACTTTTGCTAGTGTTGTCAGTAGGGTTGGTCCTGATAGTTTTAAGGTCCTAAACGAATAATTATTATGAGGTCGTTAAACATAATTTTCTACCAGTCTGGCAACACTAATTTTGACGGCCTATCTCATTGCTCAAAAGAAATTCGCGAAACAAAGAGACCTTGAAACTGTGTTCTATCTAAGGATATTATTCTTTACATCTTTCAAACTGATTTGAAGGTATTGAATGAGTTTAAATTTACAAAATCTGGTCTGCTTACTGAAATAAATAAATAAATACACAAATATCACAACTTATACGTTGAAAGTGCCAGTGACTTTAGAATTGGCTGTTGATGGCTGCTTCAAAATTGAATCCGAGGCCAAATGAGTAACCTGTAGAACGTGGGCTGTGGTTGTATATAGGTATTCGAATACAAACTGAGAAAAAAATGGATTTAGATTGAAAATCAAATTATTTTTATAGAAAAAATTATGGTTTGCATCTTAACGAATTCAAATGCTATGGAGAAATGAAGATTCAAGATAGATTGAGAAATCCTAGAAGCTCATATTCTGCAAAAGAAAGGAATATTTAGCATCCGTGTGGGTAAATAAATTACGGAAAGATTTAAGTATAAAAAAGAACTAGGAAAGCAAATAATATTATGTATGATATATTTTTCTTTTGAGACCCCCACATTGGAGGCCGAAGGCCACTGTCTTAGTGGCTTTGGTCCAAGGCCGACTTTAAGCTTAGTTGGTACTTACTATGTAACACAAATTTTTTTATCGTTATAGAAAGAATTACAAAAAAGGAAAAGGAGTAAAACAATATTTTGAAGAATAAAAAAAATTAGATAAGTATGATGGGAAATAGTTTAAATTTTTAAGTATACTCTGAAACTTTCCCTAAATTGAATCACTACGTATACACTGCCTAATCTAATTCCTTGCCATGCAATCCTTTCGTACACATTCTTAGAATTGTTTAAAATATAACAAAATTGTAATTTAAGCCCTTGTTTGAGATACATTATTTTTCTTAGAATGAATTTTTGAATATAGTATTGATGGGAAATGTGTGGTTAAAAAATAAAGAATTTTTTTTGATTTGCATGTAATATTATTTTATTAAAGAATGCCTGATTGAAATGACGTTAAATCACTGTTTAAGAATGTATTATTTTGAAAAATATGGCTCAAACATGTCCTAAGATTATGGACTTGTTTGAACCCCATTAAACTGAAAAAACGTATTTTGGAATAGTAAATCGATGAAGAATACGTGGTTAAAAAATAAGAAAAAGTTTTGAATTTGCGTGTAGTATTATCTTATTGAAGAATATGTGATTGAAAAGAAAAGAGAAAAATGTATTTTAGAAAAATGAGAATCAAACATGTTCTCTAGTTGTACTCAATGACGAATCCAGAATTGAAGATCAGTTAGGGTGGACGTAGACTGTTGACCGTTAATAGTTAATGTTCGTAAATAACGACGTTTATTAATATTTAATTAAATAATATTAAAAATACTTCAATCTATTTGAAAATGCACTAAAATGAAAGTCAATTAAGACAATTACATTCTCTCTTTCCCCTTCTTATTCAACTACATTTCGTCTATCCCCTTCTAGAGGCCTTCTTATTCTTCTACTTTCTTCTCTCACCACAGACATACCACATTATCAAGTTGTCACTTATCTTAATTCTTCTACACATTATCCTTTATCCACATATTACTTTCTTCTCTCAGTCATAATAACTCATGAGTCAAAAGTCATAACATGCCAAATTTAAATGTATTTAACTAGTAATTTGGAAATATTATGAGACCCAAAATTGGGCCTGATTTTATTATGAGTTTTAACTGGTAAGTCAAAAGTCATTTGATAATTGGGCCTGATTTTATTTTAAAAATAAGAGAGCCAAAATTTTTTTTATAAAAAATATTACAATAAAGGCCTAAAGTCCAAACATTTAAACTATTTCATCTTCTTCCTTCCACTTTTTCCACCCAGCGGTCACTGTATACTTCCACCCAGCACCGATGACAACTGTAAACTCCGACGAAACTAGCATGTGCGACTCGCCAAGTGTTAGCTTCGCCACTGATTGTACCGGATTGGGGTTATTGCTATTAAAGAAGGAAAAGAAAGACCACTTGATGACCAAAACTCTTCCCTGAAGTGGATAAAGATTGGGCCAACAAGCTTTGGTTTTAATGACATAAACATATAATTATTTGTTTATTTAGATTGTAATATGTGATCCATTATAATCCATTTTGATTTTTAATAGCTATGTCAAATACAGTTGTATTTGTTTATATTCTAATCAAAACATATATTCATTATAAATAAACAAAAAAAAAATGTTTATTGCTACTAAATATTGGTTTTTTGCACAAATGGTACTATGTTTGTATATATATTGAATTGAGGATCCTATTTTTGGGATTGGGATCCCTATTTTAACCTCTCTTGGTGCAAATCAGTTTCCGTCCAAGTCCGTTTCTTTCTGCATTTAAGTGAAACTTAATTTCTCGATCTAATAAATGTATTTTTTTCATTATCCTATAGGCTCTCTCCTACCTCAACACATCTCTTTCTGTTGTTAAGTGCTCTGCATTGAGGCAAGAAAGAATCTTTAAGGTGATGGGACAAAAATACCCTTATTGGGAATTGAGTTCCACTCAAGTAGTTAACGATATGACGTAATGAACTTGTACATGAAATTGGATCATTTGCGTCAAATGTTGAAATAGGGATCCCACACCAAAAATAGCTAGAGAAGTTCTCAAACTAGAACATATTCAAATTATAGGGACCATTTGTGCTAAAAACCCATAAATATTCTAGTAGAATTGATAAATGTATTTTATACACTTATCTGAGCATTTGAATATAGACATTTTAGGAGTTCCTATGATTAATTATGGCTAATTTTTTGTATATTTCATTTGTTCAATGAAACTCGATGATTGAAGTGAACTTGAAAGAAATGAGGAAATCTAAAGTTCGGGGATCAAAGTGTGAATATCGAATTTGATTCGATCTACAAAACGATGATTGAAGATCAAATATAATCAGTTGGATGCAATTAGAAATCAGAATATATTGTAACATAGTCTAAGTATTTGCACTAATCAATTTCTAGCGGCACAAGTTATGCCTTAGATTCTTAGCCCTAGATTGAGACCCATTTTTGATATAGTAAATGTTTAAATTGAAAAATGTTTTTTTCTAAACTAATTATATTCTTTGAATTAGCTTTGCAACGCATTTTAAATCTCCACAATCAGATATCTAAAGAGAAAAATTATGACAAAAACAATGACAAGTACTCACAGAAATTTCCTCGCTCGCGTGAGCCTCCTCTCTCGCGTGCACATGGCCTAAAAATGTGGTGATGGGTAGGTTTCCTATTTTGATCAAAACACTTTCCAAATGTGATTTGATGGGATTCTAACCTAGTTTTTGAGATGTGAATAGAGGAAAACCTCATACACTTCAATACAATCAAAGAGAGGTCAAATCATCATTGTTTTAGGAAAATTAAGAGATAATTACAAGAATTCAATCCTTCAAAGAGTCAACCTTGGGTTTTGGGCAAAGAAGGGGAGTTACAATGGGATTCAATCAAATAACCATTGAAGAGATTCAATAACTTCAAGATTCATCATCTTTTCCTTTATGTATTTAGAATTCAGGTAATGTTCTATAAATTAAACATGATTTTTTGTAATTTTGTAATGCTAGGGTATATTTTTATTTGATAAGATATAGATAAACCCTTATTATGAAGTTTTTAATATAAATTCAATATTTTGATGCCCAATATTTGTTTGTTTTTGAATGATTATTATTGTGTTTAATGTTATCCAATTACTTGATTACTAATTGAATTAATTTGTGAGTTTATTTATTATTGAGAGAAATAATAGAATAAATTGCACTTATAACAATCATTACGAGGTCCTACAAGCTATAGAAATATACCTCTATATATTGCATGCTTTTAATAAATGTTCTGGATATATGAAGGTCACATGAAAGAATAGATTTAATTCTACTTGTAAAAAAATATTGAATGACATATGAACATTGATCAACAAGAATGCATACATATTGTCGTGATATTGAATTGAATTAAAAAAATTAATAAAGGGGATTCAACAAATGCTCTATAATTTGATCATAAATAGATTAATAAAGGGGATTCGAAATATTAGTAACCATCTCATCTACATTTACAGATTCTTAATAATTTGATTATTGGAATAATTAGTTTAAATAGTTAATATTAATTTTTCGAACACATATGGCTGTTCAATTAAAGTTAACATTATTTGATCCTCGATCAAGTATATAGTCCTCATGAAAACGATATTTTATTCATCACTATATTACTTGTTCACGATATCGTACACTTACATGATTTTGTGTGATCAAGAATATTATATTATTGCTCTTGAAGAATCACAAATTCACATATATCAGCATTCTAGAAGAATATTAAATTGATACTTGTAAAGACATCGCTTTATATATGTTAACAAATGTTATGATATTATTGTTACTACAATGCCCCGAATTTCAATAAACTTGAAGAGTTTTGAAAAATCATTCATAGCAAAATTTCAACATAAAACAATCAAATGGACATACAGTGCCAAATAAAAACTTACCAGATAGTTACAAACAAATTTACTCAAGCCTCGTATTAAACAATCCCAAAAAAGTATATTCTCAGTTCAGCTTGAATGAAAACATTACTCATGAAAATAATAACTTGAGCCAATATTACAAATTGAACTTCAACAATGTTTGACATAAATAATTATCCCATCTAGATTTCTTAAAATTACTTGGCAATATGAGGCATAACGACATCACCAACTTTGAGCCATTTCATACCTGTGACCTGTCCATAGTAACATGTGAGTTCTAGTGGATGAGTATTACGATAAAATATTCAGCACGGTATGTGCAGTCCAATTCTAAATAATATTAGCAAAAAACACTTATATACCAAATTTCATAACAACAAACCGAACTTGCGAACTGAGTGGTAAATTAATTTCTTTATAAATTATTCTCGAATCCCGAAAAGGAGAGTCTTTAGTAAATGTTGAGAGCATATGTTGTATCTGAATTCAATATCATTCATGATAGGTGAAATTTAATAGCATTGTTGCTGTTTGTCATTTTGATAAGATGAATTGTTCGATCAGTATGGGATAAATTAAGCATCTAGAAAGAATAAACGAAATTTCATCAACACTATGTTATCAATATTGTCGCATAAATAGTCTTTTCACATAAAATTAATTAAAACAATTAAAATATATTTAAAAAACTATAAATAAATAATCTTT
Source organism: Olea europaea var. sylvestris (assembly GCF_002742605.1). Lineage (NCBI taxonomy): Eukaryota > Viridiplantae > Streptophyta > Magnoliopsida > Lamiales > Oleaceae > Olea > Olea europaea. Next base: position 11,029,175 of record NC_036253.1, on the reverse strand, counting down.
TCTTCCCTAACTTTGTCCATCATCCCACCTTTTCCTTCCTTACCCCACTTCAATGTTATGCCACCACAACCACCACCCTATCCCTTCTCGGTGCCACCTCCACGTCCATCTCCACCTCTACCACCACACACACACTCTTCTATAATCATCACTATTGGACAATTAAATTAAAGAAAATTTTATATAAACAAGAAGAAAACATTAAACCCCTGTTTAACAACCATTCTTTCGAAACTTCATACTTATTTTCAACACACATCCTCACAATAAAATATTTTTCACTAATCCGTCTTTTTTTTTTTTAAACACACATTTTTCAAAAATTTATTATTAAAAAACTCATTCTACATAAAAAAAGGAAAAGAAAAATTGACTGTCATAGGTGGCTAAACTTATTAACCATGCCATACTACTCAACAAAATGGACCAAAATAAACACAAATATTACAATAGGCCCATGTTTGCTAGATATCTTCGGAAATTCACTTTCAATCACACGTTTTATCAATAATATAATTTTGTACGTAAATTTGTAATTTTTTCTTATTTTTTAATCACATTCACCAGCAAAATTACTTTCCACAAAATATATTTTCAAAAATATTCCCAAACATGCTCGAATGCTCTAAAAATTTAATTAGCTACCTAACTATAAAAATTGTTTGTTGAGTGTTGACAAAAGTGGATCATGGATAACTAATTTATTTTTCTGAGTTAAAATTAGTAAAACTCAATTTTTATTTTTGTTCTACACGTCTAGTAGTTCTAAAAACTGAGAACTAGTCAACTCTATAGAATTTCTAGATTTTTTGTATTAAAACTTTTTTTTTATAAAATCGATCTAGTACTAATTGTTTCAATTCAGTTCCGGCTCGAATTCGATTAAAATGTCTTGACTCAAAATAAAATGGTAGTCATTATCCTTTTCTTTACTTCATGAGAAAGTACTGGTGATGCCCCCAGGGCACATCTCCAAGTAGTAAAAGGGGAGGGTGGAGAAATCCAGCTTTGCTTGAGGCTGTTGCATCAAGGGTTCGAATCCTGAAATATGGATTTGGCTCTTGGGTAAGTGCAAATGTACAAGTAGCCTTCCACCCTGTGCCCTTGGAGGCATAATCTGCGATTTACCTCCCTCATAATGCTCCAGGGTAGGGGCGGTGGGGGACCCTTAAGGTTAGGGTTTAACCTTTTTGAGAAAGTACTGGTGATTGCGATGGAGATTTGTAAGAAGTTGTAAATGTAAATTTTGGCGAGGTTGAAAGGAAAGTTAATTTTATTTTAAGTTTAGATAAATACCATTTTTATACTTATTATATTAAAGTATATAAAAGTAGACAAAAAGAAATTAGAAATACTGTTGAAATCATAAAATAATGGAAAGAAATATTACAACAGTAACAATAAAAGAGAGAAAATTAGGATGTTGATATAGTAGTGGTATTGAAAAGAACCAAGTCCTGTATTGCATACAATTTCCTGAAAATAGATTTACCCCCAAATGTGGTGTAATAATACTACGATTAAAAGTAGCTGAGTAACACCTATTCTTGTTTTCGACGAACTGAGAATGCTCACACTTTTATCATCAAGAACATGACTCTTTCGACGAATAGAGAATGCTCACACTTTTATCATCAAGAACATGACTCTTTCGACGAATAGAGAATGCTCACACTTTTATCATCAAGAACATGACTCTTTCGACGAATAGAGAATGCTCACACTTTTATCATCAAGAACATGACTCTTTCGACGAATAGAGAATGCTCACACTTTTATCATCAAGAACATGACTCTTAAAAATTAGAGAGGAGAGAATTCTCAAATTTCTGGTAATTGGAATAAGGAGGAGATCACCTCCTTATATAGTATTAGGATGAGGAATGTTTCAATTTTCTTCGATAATTTTGTATTGACAACAAATTATATTACAATAGTTATTAAGGCTTTGTCACCATATATTATATACAAATTAACTAGAGAATTGAAATCTATTGAATCTGTTGTTACCATTTCTCATTCACTTTATTTTTATTTTAATTTTTTCCAACAAAAAATTCACATATCTATAATCATGATTGATATAAAATTATTTGTTTTAAATTTATTTACTTATAACTAAATTAAAAAGTAAGTTTGGGGACATTTATAAGCAATTTCATTTATGAATGGATAAAATTGAAGGGTTAATAGATGGATATTACTTGTAAATTTTACAAAATGTGTGAATAAAAAATTATTTGAATATTATTAACATGAGCCAAACATAGGCTGAGTGAGTAAAAAATAGACTTCATATATTTATTCGTAATAGTTAATGTTTTTAAGTTAGAATTTTTTTTATTTCAAAAAAGATAGAAAAAATTCAATTTATTGTGATGGAGAAAAATGATAATCAAGCTTCAAATCCTTTGCTTTTGTTAAAAATCAAAATTTCGGTAAATTTTTATGAAATATTTAATTGAAAAATTGATAAAATTTTGAATGACACACCCATTTGAAGTCCATTTTATTCAAAATGAATATTTTTCTCTTCTTTTTAATTACACAATTTTTAATAAAATAATATTACAAATAAATTCAAAATATTTCATCCTTTTTGAAAGAAAATAATACTTGTACACTTTAAGATATACACAAGGATTTACACCCCCACTTGGAAGTGGCTCGGGTACAATTCTCTCCTTCAAGTAGAGATGTAAACGAGTCGGGCCGAGCCGGCTCAAGATCCTAATATTTCGGCTCGGGCTCGGCCCGATTAAAATGGCTGAGCTTTTTTGCGGGCTCGAGCTGCTCGGCCAGGGCTTTTGCTCGGGCTTTTTACGGGCCGAGCCGGGCAGGCTCGTTCTCTCCCTTTTTTTTTCTCCTGTAATCTGTTGCCTTTTAAAGGCAGTAGTAGCTTTAATTTTTTTTATTTTTTTTTATAATTAATGTTTAATTTTTCCTCTAGCTTCCCCAAAATGGAATTGTGGCTTAATTGCATACTATGATGCTATAGCGGACTGTAGAAACTTGAAATGGGGGAGCCATCCGCCTTGACCGTCACTTGATTTAGTGGCTCCTTTTACGAGTTAATTTAATGAGTGGTTACTGACTTTCTTGTACGTTATTGCTCACCGATCTTTAAAAAATTACTCTTTGCTCACTGTACTTTGTTATAGGTTAGTTGTTGCTCACTAAAATTTGAACAAAGTTACTTGTTGCTCTTTGCTATAGGTAACACTGATGTAAATGTACGGATGATTGATGGGTAACTTTGTTCAAGTGACCATTGATTAAATTTACTCCTCCTTTTACTTGATCAGAGACTAAGAATTGTTGCACCTCTTTGTCCTGTACTCTACTGAGCGAATGGTAGCATCCTATGCTCTTAATGTCTCTGGTGTGTATATAGTGTAAATGGATATGGGAATGTGTAATTCGACTTAGATTTTAGTGATTAACATCAGAGGAAATCCCCATTTCATACTTGACTAAAGAAGACTGCTTATAAATTATTTAAGGGGAATAAATCTTGTTTTCTTGTGGTGGGCTTGCTTAGTTATTTGACCTTTAACTTCTCATTGTTTTGATAGAATGGTTGCGTGTTTTCAAACTGAAATCTGTTAGGCTTATAAAGAATAATTCATGAAGGTTCATAGGATGTATGGGTTCGTAATTTACATTACTTATATAATTATTTTTCCCTTTTTTAATCGTTGCCATGGATTTCTCGTAAACCCAACTACGTAAATATTATCGGAAAGGAGTTTCTTTTCGATACTTTGGTAAAGTACTTCATAGCTTTGCATGAGTTATTCAGGAGCTTCAATTTTTTCATTTGATTTTTAATAGGGAAAATTGTAGCCGAAGTACCAAACCTTTCATTTATTAGCAGACTTTGCCCAAACCTTTAGTTTGTGCCACTCACGGTACCAAACCTTTTAAAAATATGCACCGGAGGTTTAAATGGATGGGAACCGTCTGTTTGACCGTTAGTTGACCAAGAAAAATAAATTTTGACCTATTTTGACTGAATTAGAAAGGGTAAAATGGTATATTTAGAATTAGCATTATTTTTCTATATTATTAACAATTAAATTAAACTAAAATAAATAAATAAATAGAAAATAGTCAATCTTCATCTTCTTTCCTGACTGCACCCCCACCTCATCCCGACCATAATCTGAAGCCGTCGACTACCCAACCCCGGTTGCCCATCTCCGCCCAAATCCGTCGGCCCCCATCAATTCCACAACGTCCAACACCTTGGCAATCCACAATCCATTCGAACCTCCTTCTTCCCCAAAATCAAAACCACTCCAGCCAACCGCCACGGCTGCTGCCGGCAACCACCACTACCCACCCAAAACCACCATCACTAGACTGCTCCACCTTTCCCACCCAACATCGGCGCCATCCACCGGCAGTAAATATGAGGACAGCACGAACTATCATCCACCATCCACTACCCACTTATCCACTGTTGATCACCACCGCCACCTCAATTCAAATCATGCTTCAATTTCACCTGAATCCATATCCTTCGCCGGCCACCCCCCATCACCATCCACATCATCGCCACAACCTCCAGCCCAATGCCTCCTCACAACTAGGCATCACCACCGCCTAAAAAACAGTAGTCCCCTCAAGCATTCAGAGTGAAATTGAACCTTTAGCTCGCTCAAGCAATCCAACATTCACTCCACCATCACCATCAAACTGCCACCACCGCCATCATTTTCCTCAACACCACTTTCATTCACTAAATTAACCATTTATACCACAACAATAGCAAATCATCAAAGTCAAATCTGACTTCAAAATCAATTTTGGTTGTTTCAGATCTGAAGTAAAGAAAATCGTCACTCTTTCGTTCTTCCATTATTGGTGGCAGTGGTGGTGGCGATGACTTCTGGCTGAATAGTTGCGGTGGTCAATAACCTGGGTGGAGGTGGTGGCAACTTTGTAGTGGGGATGGCGTTCAGCGGCCTAGGTTGTGGCGGCGGCAATGACTTTGGGGCAAGGGGTATTTTGTGGGAATGGGGAAGAAAGGGTTAGGTTTGGGTGGTGGGTTGGTTTTAATCTTTTATTTTTTATTTTATTGTTAAATTATTAATATAATATTATATTTATATATACCCCTTTTACCCTTTGAAATTTATTCAACAGTTGGTCAAACCATTGACTTATAGTCAACTAACGGAGAAATTAACAGAAACCATCCATTTGAACCCCTGGTGCATATTTTTGAAAGGTTTGGTACCGTGAGTGGCATAAACTAAAGGTTTGGGCAAAGTCTGCTAATAAACGAAATGTTTGGTACCGTTGCTGCAATTTTCCCTTTTTAATATATTCAAATTAATGTATTTGATCTCTTGAAACAACAGCAGGTTTCTTCATAAAGCAAGATTCTCCCCACCGTTTCTGGGTTCTGCACAATGGAGGAGTCATCATTTTTCAACAGAATGCTGCTTAATCTTCGTGCAACCTGCAAGTATGTTAAAACACTTTGACATGTATGTGCCTAGACAGTCACCCTCCCATCAATGTATGCATGTATTTGTACTGATTTTGTTGGATGTGCTCGTGCTGGATAATTTTTTTGTAGTATCTATTGCAAGCTTGATAACTGTACAGTGTACACAATTATGAACTACAACGTCAGTTCTTTTACCTTTGTTACGTCATGAACATTATTCAAATTGGTTTTGCTTCTGGCAATGTTGTAATGATCATTTTGATATGTGAAATTTTGTACTGTATCTTGAAGGCATTTGCATGGAAATTTGTATAAATTTACATGCAAATTTACATGCGCAGGAGAGTTTTTCATCCTGTAGCTTCTGGGGGCAAATGATTCTCCCTTAGTTTTCCTGTGTTTGATGTTATGCATATCATAATGAGATGGAAACTGATTCATTAGCTTTGAAATTACAGTATACCAGGGCTTTTTCAGATTACTTGGTCCTCCTTTTAATTTTTTTCGCTTGCTCTTTTCTTTCTTTCATTTTTTTTTTAAGGTATTATACTGGCTACCCTAAGGATCTTGGACCATCGAGGGTTATTCCTTTCTCCTCAGAGCGCGAGTTTATGCAGCTTTTACATAAAGGTCACCCTGTGGTTGTTGCATTTACCATCAAGTAATTTGGAATATTTAATTCTTCCTTTCTTCTTTCGAATCTTTATTAGTAGTTGTAATGATTCCTGAAATATCAATATTTTTTACTGCTGCAGGTGTAACCACACAAAACATCTTGACAAAGTAATGGAAGAAGCTGCAGCCGAGTTTTATCCACATGTAAAGTTTATGCGTGTAAGTTACCTCATCTGGATGTTACATTCTGGAAAACCAAATTTTAGATATTCACATTTTCCTTATATAGGTTTTTATGGGTAAAAGTGTGATATTTTAATCAGTGATTTTGCGCTTCACACAGTGATTTTCATCGTTCTATGTTTCCTATGTATCCCTCTTCTTTTTGTCTGCATTCTTTCACATGTACAAGAGAGCATCTAGGTGTTTCTGTACATTCTTTGAGTTTCTTGTCTGAAAGTATATCAAAGCATATATGCATCTGTAATGGCTCAAGTGATGTAAACCACAGAATACCTCTTATTGTATAAATGAAGCGTCTACTCTTATTTTATTGATGTAGCTTCTTTAATTCACGTTAACATTCTTCATTGTCCTTACCTATTTTGGTTCTTGTGCTGATTGCTTAGGTTGAGTGCCCAAAATATCCTGGATTTTGCATAGCGCGGCAGAAGAAGGAATACCCATTTGTGGAAATATTTCACAGCCCAGAACAGGTAAGTATGGTTTGGTTTGTAGTAGCCTATAATATGTTAATGCCTCTGCGCTGTAATTACTGATCAGACGACATTTTCATGTAGTCCAAATTCTACATTCGAGGTCATTCTAAATTTAATTTTCCTTTTATAAGAAGCAAATTGTTCTAATATTTATCTGAACCATTTGAGAACAATACTTCGACTGTGTAATTTTTGTGAATGTGATTTATTCAATCATAACTGAGTCTCTTCTTCTGGATGGTGAATTATAGAGGACTTTCCCTAACGTAATCCAAACAAAGCTTAATTATGATGAAAAATAACAAATGCTGAGTGGAAGCATAAAGAAGAGGAGTCAGTTTCTATGATCGCAGAATATGCATTCTTTATGCAAAATCTTATAAATGAAGACAAAAAAAATTTGTCTGAAGCCATTTAATTGTAAAGATGGTGATACGGTGCACTTGAGGAAGTACCATTCATTGATCTTGTTGGAATATGAATATTGCTGGTTGTGTGCAGTGATGTGGGGAGTTAGTAACTTATAGTAATTTTTCCAGTGGCGTTAGAGTGATGTACAGGTTTTCCTTCATGTTTCCCTTGGGGGATAAATATAAAACAGAATTGTCGTATCCTCTTTTTATTTTTTTCTCTAGCTAATAGCAGTGTATTTCAAAACTGGCATAGTGGCATTCACTTGAAGATTTTTTGTTCTTCAGTTTTTTTCATTCTTGATCTTTCATTAAAAAAGGAAAAAAAAAAAAAAAATGCATGGTTGTATAGACAAAACTGATGTGATTGGGTTATCGTATGATGTCAACTATATGGGAAACTGAACTCATTAGTGTACGCCTTAGGATCAGATTGTATCTGAAATGAGTTTTTATGGTTGCACATACATTTTTGTTATAACTAGCTGGTAATTTTCCTTGCTGCCTTATTCTTGGTAGCGGTGTTTGGTGAGTCTTGTGGCGGTGAATGCATAATTGTTAGTTTTATTATTTCCTTTTACTCTCTCTTCTCCTCATCCTTGAAATTTGATGACACTTAATATTTATCATCGTTTGTATATCTGATTTTTATCGCACCTTTACTGGCAGAAAAAGTGATCTAGATATCATTTAGCTTTATGGATGCTGCTGTCCTGTCGTTTTTACATTGTATCCCCTTGTACATTTAGATTTTTGTGACTCCTACTTAATGATTCATAGTTATTGTTGCACAGGCAGCTAATCAAGGAAAAGTTGTTGATCCAAATATCACAAAATATTCCGTAAAAGTTTTACCTGTAAGTTCTGGATATTGTTTTCATGTATCTGTATTGGCTTCATGTTGTGTGATTTTGTGAGATATTTGCCCTTTGATTACGTTTCAGAAATTGGGGTTCTCAATAGATTAATTACTTCTAATGTGTTACACATGATTCTAGAATTCTATTGTTTTGTTTTCTGCTCAGTATTGTGTGTTGTAACATTTCTTTCGCAGTTGATTGAAAATTTGAAATTTTTAAAGGTAAAAGACAATTCTTGAACTCCCTCTTTGGGAAGAAACGATCCACCGGTGGATTGAACTACATAATATAGGATTTCTTTATGGACACAACTTATTTTTCATTCATAATTCATCTGTGTTAAGTCAGTATTCATGTATTTGATCTTTGGTTGTGGTTACTCAAGGATTCTGTAGTTTATGGATTTTTGAATTCCATTCTTGAAAGTAGTAAATTTGTCTTTGAAGTAAGTAAGAAGATTATTCACAGAAGAGATAAACCCTCATTTTTATATTTCCTTTAATATTATCTAATAATTAGACTGTGATGATCTAACAGAATATGGTTTTTGCGGGGTGGAATTTGTGGCATCGATCTAAAGGGTTTCTAAACCCCCTTGTCCGGTCTTAATGAAAGAGATGGCCCGATTAAACAGGAAGAGAGAATAGGAAAATTAGAGAGATGTAAAATTGTTTAATTCTGATAAAAAGAACTCTATCGTAGATATCTTTTGTCTTTTGAGTTGTTCGTTGACTAGGGTTGGATACTTCGATCTTTTAATTTGGGGTTGGATACTGACATTGTGAAGCTTTCCCATGTTGTTTCGAGTATAAAATATTTTTGTGAAATATTAATTCTTACAAAAATATTATTCTGATAAATGTTTGAATGTCGGTGATATTTGTTGCATTAAGTTCATTTCTTGCAAGTCTCTTGTATCATACGTCGTGCATGTTTAGTAAGATTTATGAGTGCACCTAGTGTTTGAGACATCTTTGCTCCTAGATGCTGAAATTGATTTTGAATTTCCAGTTCAACTATGATCTCAGTTCTTATGGACTCAAGGAATTTTTCAAGCGCTACAGCATTCGATCATCAGATCCAGAGTGAAAATTGATCGGAATCAAGTCTGTATCACACCTCTTGATTATTATAAATTATGTGATAATTTTTGTAAAGCATGGATTTCAACCTTTGATTACCAGAATGGCAGTTATATATTTTTTTTCTGAGTTATATAACACAAAGGATCTTAGTTTTTTGAATGTTTGGCCTGTTTTATTCAAATGTAGTAGGGACTTTTTCTGCAATCAGTTTTTTCTGTCTGTCTGGTTAAGATTAAAACCGAGCTAAGCTATATTTTCAAGACATTAATTTCTCGCTTAATGTTCGTAACGCATGATAGATGTCAACATGTAGTATTATTATATTAGAGCATCTTCAATCGTGATGTAAAATGTCTAAATTATGATTTAGATCTTTGAAGTGGTTAGAAACCTCTCCAATGGAGGGATGCAAAGAAAATGCAAATTACATTTTTTGAAAGATGTAAAAAATATGTAAACTTTATATTCATAAGAGTGTATTCATAAGAGGTAAAAAGTGGATTTAGATTTTTCATTGGAATAAAATTTGAATTTAGATTCATCGAGATGTACATGAGGATGTAATATTGATTTTCGAGATATTCAATTTTGTATCACCATCATAGATGTTCTTAGTGATGACATATATGTTTGTTGTCGAAATTGAATGCGCTCAATTTCATGCAATATTTGACATTACAACTCCAATTGACGGTTAGGTCAGCAAAATCTTAAATTCCAAAATAAAAAATATTAATAGGTATTAGTCAATTGTTTATTATTTTTTTTAAAATTAATTAAGAAATGGGTGACTGACGTTTCATAGAATATTTTTGTTGCACATTCTTATAAAAGGCCGCTCGATCTATGTTTTGAATTTTGTAACAGAGATTGATACATATGTTTTACTAGCACTTATCCCCTCAATTTTTGTTTTATTTTTTAATTTTATTTATAACCTTAAATTATCACAATTTTAAGTCAACTTTTCAATATTCACAATGATGTATGTTATCAATCAATGCGAACTTTTGCAATCATTAACAAGCATTTCTAATAAGTTCAGATAATGTGCAAATTTAGGACACTATTAGCGAACATTTATAATACGAATTCACGAGTTTGATCTTGAATACGAACTATGAGCACACGAGACGTATGAGTGCAAAATTACTTAAGAACAAATAATATTTTTATTTGTTGTATACCAGCAAAACTCGTTATTGAAGTACACATGTGGCATGGTCAATAAAACGTGAAAAATGTAACAAAATTAGTTAAACTGACTAATCAATAACTATCACGTGTAATTTAAGGAAAAGACTTAATTATCCTTATGACCTCGTCGGAAATTTATAATACGCATAGTTGGAAGCAAAGAAGGATATAAAATTGAATATGCATCCCTTTCAAATAGTCATTTCGCTACTATCTCTTATTTTGAGTAGAATTTAGCAAGTTTGAGGAGTAAATCCCAGTTAGGTGAAATAAATTTATTTTTCTTGATTTTGCGGTTAACATTCCGTAATAGAAATTGTTATTTGAAGAATAACCGAGTAGTTTTATTTGGAATTACAATTTCGACTACAATTGCTGTGTTTTCTATTTTTTTTCCCCTATATTAACAATTTAATTTTTTATTATTCTAGGATGCTTCAACGTGCACTCGATGGTTTATGTGGATTGCAAACTTTTCTTCCTTTTTCCTTACAAGTGACTTGAGCTATTATCACAAGGAATAAAAAGGAAAATGCTAAATTGCTTAAATGTTCCAACATATCACATCACCTATATTATAAAAAAAAAAAATGCCACTTTAATTACATTAAAAACATAGCTATAAAAGATGCATACAATATTTTGTTACAACCTAAATGTCCATCCATTCCAAATATTATGTTTTAGAATAATGCTACATTGCCAGTGACATAATATGTGTTGACAATTAGTCGAAAAAGTTGATTGTGTTTTAAACAATCAAATGATAGGTTGCCATGTGGCATTATGTTAAGAATTATGTCAACCATTATGTTTATGTATCATGATGTGATTGTTTGATGATTGGATATTTGTTTTAATTTTTCCTTTTATATTAAACCAGGAAACAAAAGATAATATATCAACCCTATTCGAAAATGGATAACGATGGTGAATTGACACGCACACATGCATACGGAATAAATATCACTTGTTGCTTTCGTTGCATTAACAAGTTAAATATACACCTTTGGAGCCAATTTGACATAGATTATTGAGAATTGATTCTGTAAAAATTTATTTTATGGAGAATGTGTGGTTAAAAAATAGGGAAAAAAAATTTAATCTAACACAAAATATTTATTTGAAGAGTATGTGATAAGAAATGAATTTTAAAAAAAATAAAAAAATGAAGAGTTTTAAAGAATATGTATCAAAAATATGTTTATGCATGAAATCTAATTTTGGACTAACATGTTGAAAGTAAAATTGTGAAAGGCATAAAAGTGATTAAAATTTCATTTCAAGGGTTACTTTTATTAATCTCACCATATCTTACAAAGCATCTGCATGTAAATGAGACATGAAAATTATTATGTGAAAAGAATAGTGATCTTTTGGAGAACGTAGCGTTAAAAAGTACGAAATTTTTTTGCGTTTATGTGTAAAATATTTTATTGTTTAAATGTATAGTTGAAAATGGGTATAAGAATTAAAGGGTTTTGAAAAAATGGTTGTCAAATAGATATAGCGTCTAAAACTTGTGCAATTCCATTACTTCCCATGCCTAAATAAAGATCTTAACGAAGAAATTAAGAAGACAAGAAATCTCATATCTCAGCTCTCTTTCTCTCTTTATTCTAAAACAAACGAATCATACTATAGTGGTATAATGGTTAACATAATGTCACGTGATGTTTTATCATTTAACTATTTAAAACACAATTCATTTTCCATCCAATCACAAAATGACACACTGTCTTCTCAAACAATGTTACCAAATTCTTCTGTTAATATGGCATTTTCCAAACAAAAGTTCCTTCTACTGTCATATAATTCAACCTCTCCAAACCACTCCACCACACAACCCCACAAACATAATCTATATATAAATATGTATAGGTATAGAGATAATAGATGTGAATGTTGTCATTGTAGAAGACTCTTCAAAACTTTTCTCTGCGCGCAAGTGTCAATAATCCACTACTCTTAAATGGTATTTCCTCTCTCTCTCTCTCTCTCTCTCTCTCTATATATATATATATATATGTGTGTGTGTGTGTGTGTGTGTGTGTGTGGAGTTTTTGTTACTGCATCTCTCTCTCTCTCTCTCTCTCTCTCTCTCTCTCTCTCTATATGTATGGAGTTTGTGTTACTGTATGTCTCTCTCTGTGTATGGAGTTTGTGTTACTGCATATACATATTTGTTAAGTTTTAATTGCTTCTTTTCTGAGTTTCGTTGATCTCTCTGACTTGAAAGAAAGAGTTTGAGATGGAAACGAAATCCTTTCTAAATTCCTATTTATAAATAATCGACGGAATCTATTGATAATATTTGTTTATTTTGAACTTCTTTACCATATATATTTTGTTGGTGATATTGATTTGTACCCAAATCACTATTATTTATAAAATTTGATTTTTTTTGGAGACAGTTACACTCCACCCCATCACCCCATCTCTTATTTTATCTCTTATTTTCATTAACAAATTTTTACAGTAAAATGCCTAAAAATATCTTTTGAGAAATAAAAGAGAAAACCTAGCCATCGTGATTTTATTTTCAAAATATATTTTATTTTTTATTCAGCTTTTCCTCTTAAAACTTGACACATTTTTGACGAAGTATGCTGCCACTAACAATGTTGATGCTCCAGTTAATCATCCAATAAATTACTCATTTTTTATTGGGAATGGTGGAGGATATTTAGAGCTTGATTGTCTTCTATTTTGGAAGAAAATATAGAGTTTTAAATAGTAATTTTTGAAGAATATATGGTTGAAATTTAAAAAAAAAAACTTTATTGGTTTGTATATAGAATATTTTATTGTGTGAATGTATGATGGAGAATGTTACTGCAGCAAATAATTTATTTTGTTAAATGAGGACAAACAAGACCTTGCACCTCTTTCTTATTTCGAGGATACCTTTTGCAAAAAGGTGAACATGGTCCAATTCTAATAAGAGCTAGCCAAATCTAATACCAATAAAAATATGGGGCATTTGCAAAAATATCCAATTTTATATATGTCAATTTAAAAATGTCCACTTTTAATAATCTTTGCGAATATGGCCAAATTTGATACCAAATTCTCTATTTTACCCTTAATGAAAGAATAAATAATTTCATATTGCACATATTAAATTACAATAAATGCTAGACTGTCGAGAACAACATTTAAAGTGTAAAGAAATGTCATAGTCGAAATGAAATGTCAAAAACATTTAATATTGTGATTTGACATGTATAAATAGATTCAAATATCTAAAACAACATTTGAAATATCGAAAACATTATTTTAATGTAACTTTTCATGAAAGCTACTTAGAGGTACTCTCGTTCAAATAATTGCAAAAATGGACATTGAAAAATTTTGGACATTTTTGCAAATGAGTGAAGTGCCCCATAAGCTATAAGGGCAAGCTATGTGTATAAATTTTGTGAGCAGCGATTGAACTAAACCTCCAAGGGCATCCAGTAGGAATCGAACCTATGAATTTTCCCAGTTGGGCGCTTTACTCATTTAGCCATGGATGTAAAGAGACTCAGTGAGTGAACTAGGTTTTGGTATTCCTTCTCGAGCTTCTATTTCTCCCGTTAAAGGAGATTCGAAAGAAGATAGAATAGGAAGACGTGTTTCCAGAACGAACAAGCTATGGGTTGATAAGGGGGAGTTAGCAAAGTTAGACAATATTGGAATGGGCATAGGAACATGTATTGATGTACTAGAGCGGCTAATGCTCCCAGGTTGCTGCGACGTATTCCACCAGTTGACTGAAGACTTGATTATTGGACTGTGTCCAAATTGACATTTTTTTGTAATTTCCTCTAAAAATACTTGGCATGCAATCAAAATTGTTTCGTGTGTTGTGATTTGATAGAATATAAGTGAGCTAGGGGTCCGTTTGATTATCATTTTTGTAAGAATGAAAATGAAAAATATAGTCGTATAGTACCATACAAAAAATAAAAACTCAAATATTGTGGTTTGATGTAATGGATAACTGTTATATTTTTTAATTTTTATGGCCTAACAATGAAAATCAAACGGGACACAAGAAATGAATAATTTGATTTGGTCTTTCTGCTTTATAATTACAGCAGCAAAATTATTGGGTATTTTGAATCTTTATTGATTGGTGAAATTCATCTATTGACTTAATAGTTGATTTATTTAATTATGATATGAAAATGTTTCTTTGCAGTTAACGGAAGGGGAATTGGGGACAAATGCTGTACTAACTGCACCTTTATCATTGGAGGGAGAGGATTCGGAAGCCAATAATGGATCGCCCAATCTACTTCAACGCATTTTCTGTCTGTTGAGCAGTGTGCAACCAGGATCTGATCTCATACGCCTTCAGGCAAGTAATTCCCATTTGCTATTTTCATAATTTATCTTTTGTGTGTCTGTGGCTTAACCTGTATGCGGGTTGATTTTGCTCGTGTTCAGTGTTAATCCTTCGATTATTTGATCTATTATGTATTGACGAAATGTTCAGTGTGTGTGAAACGAGGAGTATGTTAAGATACTTGTATAGGCAACTGTAACTGGAATTCGGAATAATGAGCCGATATATTTGGGTGCTAATGGATTTATGCTTATGATTTTGATTGTTTTGGCAAAAAAATGCAGCTGCCACCGCTATTCAACCTTCCGAAGTCACAGCTTCAATGCTATGGAGAATCAGTGTATTGCATTAATACTGATTTGTTAAGCAAGTGCAACCATGGGGAAAGCCCTCTCGACAGAATCATATCTGTTATTGCTTGGAGCATATCCACCTTGCGTCCTTTGACCTTTGGTTTGGCTCCCTACAATCCTGTTCTTGGAGAGACTCATCATGTCTCGCGGGGTACTCTTAATGTGCTTCTGGAACAGGTATATGTTCTACACTTTCTGCATTTCGTAGCTCTACCTCATTAATTTCTGCTCTTCTTGTATGAAGGCTGCTGGATGTGAATTTGTTTCCATATTCAGTTATGTATTTAGAAGCAATATGCATTCATCATATGATGGACTCTTCTTTTGTTTCATCATGCCCGTGGACCCCTGCCGTATTTGTAAATAAAACAACTAATCTGGATTTCATTTAAGATAGAATACTCTGTAGAGAACTGATCTCTATTGTTCATCAGAAAGATACTGGGTTTGAGCTCACTGTAGCTAACTTGCTATGCTTAGCCAATCGAGCCATGAACCCAATCAACTAGCCATATATGTGCTTCAGTGATTTTGTACTTGATGATGCCAGGTGTCGCATCATCCTCCAGTGACTGCACTTCATGCTACCGATGAGAAAGCAAGCATCGAATTGATATGGTGTCATTCACCCATTCCGAAGTTCTGTGGTATTCAACTCTTCTTCGCTAAACCATATTTTGTTTTATGTATATACAATTGATTATGGGGTGGTTTGACAATGCTTTGGTAAATTTAATTGTTGGTATTTTGACACCAAATGAACCTGGGGGCAATGATGAATATTCAGGTCGGAATTATTCATTAGATTTCTCGTAAATCAATTAATGAAACACTTTGTCTTGAGTTGAAAATCACACTTGGTAGCCCAAGTTACAAAGAAG
The DNA here is from genome assembly GCF_002742605.1 of Olea europaea var. sylvestris. Taxonomy (NCBI): domain Eukaryota; kingdom Viridiplantae; phylum Streptophyta; class Magnoliopsida; order Lamiales; family Oleaceae; genus Olea; species Olea europaea. The sequence goes on along the minus strand of NC_036253.1, from coordinate 11,013,261 downwards.
GACCAAGACCGCTCTACGGGCTCGACTCATTTCTTCACTTATTATGCGGTGGATCTCTCCTTTTTCTCCTTTTGTTGAGACACAACACAGGCTTTCTTTTTTTCTTTGACATTGGCTGCGCCTCTGACCTTTCTCTTGGCTGCTTCTCTTCGTGACCTTTAGCCTCTTTCACCTGCCTATCGTCTCTGCTCATTTTCTATCGGTTCTATACCGGCGACCTGACCGCTGGATTGAGCTTTCCTGGCTGCTGCTTCGTGCACGTTTCTGCCCCTATTTTGGTCTACTCTTGTTGCCTTTCGTATGTAGCTTCTCTTGGCATATTTTGGGTAGTTGTTGTGGTCCATTTGAGTGGGTTACTTTAGTCTAATTTGTGAGGTGCTGCTGTGTGATTTTCAGTTCTTGATCTGAGCCTCGATCCATCCATCTTGGTGCCAAAATCATTGGAGTATTGATAGGGGAGTATTTGTTTCATTTTACTTAGATTAATTCCATTATTTACTTGATAGATTACTCGGTGTTTATTATTATCTATTAGGTGAATTTATCTCTACAGTAATGAAATGTGTGGTTAAAAAATTAATAAAACTTATGTGTTCCACAAAATGTATGGTTAAAATTGAAATTTGACAAGTTGAAAATTTGATAAGCTTTTAGCAAAGTTTTATCAATCAAGCACTAATTGTCATAGCAGCCATTTCCAGCATGAAATTTGAATCAGGCACAGCGCGAGCCAGAATGGCAGTTGTTCTGAATTCTCTTATGCGTGACAAGGCCTAATTCTGATATAATTTTGCTTATCCTTTTGAATGCATGAATTTTCACATGCTTCCTTGTGGATCATTATTTTATCCTAAACACAAAATTACAGGCACTCATATTGAAACTGAGGTGCATGGGGTACGACAGTTGAATCTCCTTGATAAGAATGAAACTTATGCAATGAACTCACCAAAGCTTGTGATAAGATTTTTACCTGTTCCTGGGGTTGAATGGTTGGGCAACACTATAATTCGATGTAAAGAAACTGGCCTTGAAGCAGAGCTTTGTTATAGAGGCAGCTCATATTTTCCACGTCGATCAATACACAGGTCGATTAAAGGAAAGATCTTTCAGTCATCGTTATCACAGACCATTTACGAGATTAATGGCCACTGGGACAGGTACCTTAAAATTAACGCTGATTTATAGTCTTTTATTTTCACAAGACTCACTAATTGCCACTACAAAATATGTGAAAAGACTTTTCGCCGTATGTAATCACACTTGAGAATTGAGGGCTGTGCCCACATTCGAGAAAACTTGTACCAAACTCGTAGCAATTTATGAAGTGCCTCAATACACATCTATCTTAAGATGATGAAATAATTTACAGAATTGATATATTATTTTCTTCCTTTTTCGTTGCTTAAATTGGAGAGCTGTCACCATCAAAGATGTTTCCAATGAAAGAGTCACAACCATCTACAATGCAAATGAAGTGCTTTCAGGACTGAAGACTCCTGTAGTCGAAGACCCAAAGGTAATTATTTCCACAAACATTTGTTTGATCTCTTGGTCTGATGTAGCTGATAACCTCAATTTGTTACAAGTATGGTTAATAACATTAGGATTTCAGGTAGCTAACAACTAAGTTTCATATAAAGTTTTTACAGAATTGAAGGCTTCATACGTTTTATCATGAACAATGATGTTTCCAATCAGTCTGAATACATTTGTCTCTCACCAATTTCCGTAGGATTCACAATAGTCAGTCATAATGTGCTCACCGTTTGATTTATATTTTTCAACTAAAATGGAAGCCTAATGAATTTCTGTGGAGAGGAGAGAATGTATAGAAGTGATTCAACTGTTATTAGCAATAGTGCTCTAGTTCTGATGTCAAAATGTTGCACATATAGTTTGATTGTTTATTCTTGATTCTGATCCTGTGATTTTTACAATTAAGGATGTTCTGCCAAGCGAATCAGCAGTAATATGGGCCCAGGTGAGCCAAGCTATTCTACAGAAATGCTGGGAGAAAGCGAGGAAAGCAAAGACTGTGGTCGAGGAGAAGCAGAGAGAGGTTGCAAAAGAAAGAAAGCTAAAAGATGAAAATTGGGTTCCTAAGCATTTCACGGTATCTCACAGCAAGGAAAATGGATGGGAATGCTTACCGAATGTCAAGTTGGTTCCCCCAGCTCCAATTGTTGTTACTCCCTGATCATCTGGAAATACTGTAAACTAAATACTAAATCTATGTTTTCCACTTTCTCCTTGATTTTCGGAGTTAATGTCAACCATAGCAAATAATCTTCCCATAAGGTTATGTGAGTTCGGTAAACAGTACCCTGAATTTCAAGACCTTAGTTTTCTTCTTTTCAATTTTTTTCCCCAAGGTACAATAGTGTGGTTATTATTTTAAAATAATAATAATAATGAACTGAGCACTTCAATTGAACCACATGAGATTTCAATTCCAAAAGCAGGTACAATAGTGTAGTTAAAAAAAATAAAAATCCGAAAAATGAACTGGGCATTTCAATTGAACCGCATGAGATTTCAATTTCAAAAACCCAAGAAAAATTAAGTAGCGTCTTCAATTAAAGTCCAGACAACAGAGAAAACAAGAAAATGATATAAAAGGGCCCCACCAGGTTCGAACCAATGACCTCTTGATCTGCAGTCAAATGCCCTACCGCTAAGCTCCCAAAACCTTCACATCTACAATTCGATCAAGATATTTTAAATTCATTCTAATTAAAATACATTTTTAATAAATATACCACCTCAATTTGACTAATATAATATAATCCAAAGAAAATATATTCCACAAGAATTCGATCGATTCATCAGTAGATAAATCCCAACAAATATTAAATATCCAAACAATTATGATTTTTCTTACAGAAGAAAACCAGGAGTCTCACAAAGGTTCGATCCCACTATAGGACTCAATGTAATAAAAAAAGACAAAAAAAATTCCAACTCCACGCATGTGTGAGACTTCTATAAGAGGTATGTGAGCTAGGGTTTGGTACACCCAGCTCCGTTCTAAATATCCAAACCCATCCATTGCCCACTACAGTGCACTAAACCGCCTTCTCGGGCAACCCCTCTCCTCCACTCTCTTTGAAAGTGGCCGCAGCACCTTACCCGGCAAGTACTCTTTTATGAATGTGGCCAACAAATATTCGTGACGGCAGATGTATGTGTATTTTTCAAATCTTTTATTGTTACTTTTTTTAGGGATATGGAATTAAAGGTTTCTCTATCATTAAGGTCTTTGCACCAGTAGACCAATAAACAATACACCAAAGCCAAAGCATGTTAATAAATAAAGCCACATTTTTTGACCAAATGGATAAGATTATTGCTTTCTTAATGATTAAGAAAAATACATACATGCATGCAAATGTGGTGGTGGCGGCAAAATTGGATTTTCTAGCTAATGACAGCCACATGTACAGAAAATTCCAGCCAATTTTCTGAAGCATTAGGCGGTAGAATTTAATGTAAAAGGCGGCTAAATTTCCTATAAATATAGGATTGGAGTTGGAGAGAAAAGTAGTGTATGGAGAGGGAAAATTGAGAGAAAATATTCTTTTAGTAGAAAAAAAATAGAGAAAAAAATTATTGTTTTCTCCTAAGCATTTTCCTACTCGTGTTTCTCCTAATTACAAGATAGATTAATTGTTGTTATATCCTTATATTTAGAGAGTGTGTTGTAATTCCCCTACTATGGTGAATTCCTCTTATACTTGCCCGTGGACGTAGCCTATATTGGTTGAACTATGTAAATACTTATGTCCATTTTTAATTGTGTTTTCTCAATTCTACTATTTGTCAGCCAAACTCGACCCACTCATTTTCTCTCCAACAGTGGTATTAGAGCTAGGTTCTGTGTAGGGTCATTGTTCAGTCATAGTATTGGTAAACAAAATGGCGACAAAATATGAAATCGAAAAATTCAATGGGAACAATTTCTCATTATGGAAAATGAGAATGAAAGTAGTTTTGCGAAAAGATAACTGCTTGGCGGCAATTGTACAAAGGCCTGTGGAGATCATTGACGATACTAAGTAGAACGAGATGGATAGCAATGCAGTTGCTAATCTACACCTTGCACTAGTCGATGGAGTATTGTCAAGTGTGGCAGAGAAAAAGATGGCCAAAGAGATATGGGATACGCTGACAAAGCTGTACGAGGCCAAATCATTACACAAAAAAATCTTCTTAAAGAGAACTTTTTACACCCTTGGGATGATGGAGTTAACCATGGTGACAGACCGCATCAATACCCTCAATACTCCATTGTCACAACTCACATCAGTGGAGCATAATATAGAAGCGAACGAAACGTGCTAAAATCTTACTTCAAGGTCTACCAGATTCGTATGATCAACTCATCATCAACTTGACCAAAAACCTTGAAACTCTAGTCTTCGATGATGTTGCAGCTGCTATTCTTGAAGAGAAAAATAGGCACAAGAACAAGGAGGACAGATTGACAAGTTCACATCAGGCAGAAGCGTTAACGATGATGAGAGGGAGATCAACGGAATGTGGCTTCAGTGGAAGTCATAATCAGAGTAGATCAAAATTCAGGAGTAAGAAAAATGTCAAGTATCATTACTATGGCAAGAAAGGGCACTTAAAAGGGGATTGTTGGAATCTCAAGAAGAATGAAGAAGTCAAAGGAAAAGGTCCCGAGACGTTAAAAACTCAAGGTTGTGTAGCAAGCACCTTAGATGATGGTGAAATTTTATATAGCAAGGCAACAACAGTTGTTGAAGGTAGAAAGAAATTTTCTGATGTCTGGCTTATGGATTTAGGAGCTACATGACACATGACATCAATAAGGGAATGATTCTATCAATATGAGACTATCCCAAGAGGATCTGTGTTTATGGGAAATGATCATGCCTTGGATATCGCTGGTATTGGTACCATCAAATTGAAAATGTATGATGGTACAATTCGCACTATCCAGGAGGTACGACACATAAAAGGCTTGAAGAAAAACCTATTGTCTTTAGGACAATTAGATAGCATTGGCTATAAAACCTATATACAAGATGTGATTGTGAAAATAATCAAAGGCGCGCTTGTGGTGATGAAAGCGAAAAAGATAGCAGTAAATTTGTACATGCTTAAAGGAGAAACACTACAAAAATGAGAAGCATTTGTCGCATCGACAGGTTCAGCAAAAGAATTAACGATGATGTGGCATCGTAAGCTTGGTCACATGTTGAAATGTGGTTTGAAAATTCTCTCAGAACAAAAGCTTTTTCGAGGGCTCAAAAAGGTTTTATTACCCTTTTGTGAGCATTGTATTACTAATAAGCAGCACAGATTGAAGTTCAGCAGTTCCACTGCTAGAAGTAAAGCTATCTTGGAGTTGGTTCATTCTAATGTTTGGCAAGCACCAGTTATATCCATAGGAGGTGCAAGATACTTTGTATCTTTTATTGATGATTACTCCAGGAGATGTTAGGTTTATCTAATCAAGAGGAAGGCAGATGTGTTCGCGATTTTCAAAATAATCAAAGTGCCTTGGAGCTTGAATCTGGAAAAAGGATCAAATGTTTGAAGACTGACAATGGAGGAGAATATACTGGTGATGAATTTGATAACGTCATACACTCCATCACAAAATGGAGTGGTAGAGCGGATAAACAGAAGATTGTTAGAAAGAACAAGAACAATGTTGAGAACTGCAAGGTTAGCCAAGTCATTCTGGGCAGAAGCAATCAAAATCGCCTGTTACGTGATTAATCGGTTGCCATCAACCGCAATTGATTTGAAGACGCCTATAGAAATGTGGACTAATAAATCAATTGATTATTCTCGCTTACATATATTTGGAAGTCCTGTGTACGTTTTGTACAATACCCAAGAAACATCAAAGCTGGATCCAAAATCCAGAAAATGTATTTTCTTAGGGTATACTGATGGAGTCAAGGGGTACTGCCTGTTGGATCCCACTGCCGACAAGGTGATAACCAGCAGAGACGTCATATTTGCAGAAGGAAAAATATAGGAAAAAGTAAATGATAGCACTTCAAAAGAAAAACCAGAAACTACTACAGTTGAAGTTGGAGGCGAACGAGAAGATATAGATTATTCTGAAGTAACACTAGAGCACGAAGAACAAGTTGAGTCTCCAGATGTTCGACGATCAACACGAGAGAGAAAAGAACCGACTTGGCACTCAGATTACATTATGGAGGGTAATATTGCATATTGCTTACTGACAAAAGATGGAAAGCTATCAACTTTCCATGAGGCTATAGATAGCCAAGAAGTTTCTCTTTGGATAGCAGCAATGCAAGAAGAAATCGAAGCTCTTCATAAGAACAAGACATGAGATCTTGGTCCACTACCACATGGATGGAAGGCCACTGGGAATAAATGGGTCTATAAAATCAAACAAGATGGCAATGACCAAGTGGAGCGGTATCGTGCGAGACTGGTGGTGAAGTGATATACTCAGAAAAAAGGCATTGACTTCAACAAAATATTTTCTGTTGTGGTTCGTCTCACAACAGTTCGAGTAGTTTTGACGATGTGTGCTATATTTAACTTATATTTGGAGCAGTTAGATATGAAAATTGCATTTCTTTGTGGAGAACTTGAAGAAGAGATTTATATGCTCCAACCAGAAGGTTTTGAAGAAAAAGGAAAAGAAAACTTGGTTTGCAGGTTGAACAAATCTCTATACAGTCTCAAACAAGCACTGAGATGTTAGTATAAGAGGTTTGATTCTTTCATCATGAGCCTTGGATACAACAGACTCAGTTCAGATCCGTGTGCATACTACATGAGATTTGGTGATAATGATTTCATTATTTTGCTGTTGTATGTTAATGACATGTTGGTAGCAGGCCCCAACAAAGATCGTATTGAAAATTTGAAGGCATAGTTGACTAAAGAGTTTGATGTGAAGGATTTAGGACTGACAAATAAGATTCTAGGGATGCAAATTTACCGAGATAAAAATAGTAGGAAGATTTGGCTTAGTCAGAAGAATTACGTGAAGAGAATCTTGTGTCCCTTCAATAAACAAGATTGTAAGCCAATTTCTACCCCTCTTCATATTAATTTCAAGTTATCCTCAAGTATGAGCCCTAGCAGCGAAGTTGAGAGGATGAAGATGTCTCAAGTACCGTATGCATCAGCGGTGGGTAGCTTGATGTTTGCTATGATATATACAAGACCAGACATTGCACAAGCAGTGGGAACGATTAGTCGATACATGGAAAATCCTGGTAAAGAGTATTGGAGTACTATGAAGAGGATTCTGAGATATGTCAAGAGTACCTCAAATGCTACATTATGTTATGGAGGATCAGATTTTATTGTCAGAGGCTATGTTGATTTAAATTATGCAGGTGATCTTGATAAAAGCAAATCTACCACAGGATATGTATTTACTCTTGCTGGAGCAGCTGTAAGCCGGGTTTCAAAACTGCAATCTGTCATGGCTACTTCTACGACGGAGACAGAATATGTAGCAGCTACACAAGCTAGCAAAGAGGCAATTTGGTTGCAAATGTTAATGGACGAGTTTGGACACAAACTAAAGAAGATTGCTCTATTTTGTGATAGTCAGAGCGTTTTGCACTTGGCAAAGAATCCAGCATTTCATCAAAGGACAAATCATATTCGAGTCCAATATCACTTTGTTCGAGAAAAGGTGGAGGAAAGAAGTGTGGGTATACAGAAAATCCATACAGTAGACAACCTGGCTAATATGTTGACAAAGCCAATCAGAACTGACAAGTTTATATGGTGTCGATCCTCCATCGGTCCGGCAGAAACATAAGTAGCATGGAAATGACAAGTATGGGAAGGATTGAAGTGGTCAACAAAAGTGATTTTAAGTGGGAGAAATGTTAATAAATAAGCCGCATTTTTTGACCAAATAGATAAGATTGTTGCTTTCTTAATGGTTAAGAAAAATACATATATGCATCCAAAGGTGGTGGTGACAAAATTGGATTTTCCAGCTAGTGACAGTCACATGTGCAAAAAATTCTAACCAATTTTCTAAAGCATTAGGTAGTGGAATTTAATGTAAAAGGCAACTAAATTTCTTGTAAATATAGGATTGGAGTTGGAGGGAAAAGTAGTGTATGGAGAGGGAACATTGAGAGAAAATATTTTTTTAGTAGAGAAAAAAATAGAGAGAAAAATTTTATTGTTTTCTCCTAGGTATTTTCCTACTCATGTTTCTCCTAATTATAAGAGAGGTTAATTGTTGTTATCTCTTTGTATTTAGAGAGTGTGTTGTATTATCTTACTATAGTGAAATCCTCCTATATTTGTCCGTGAACATAGCCTAAATTGGATGAACCACGTAAATACTTGTGTCAATTTTTAGTTGTGTTTTCTAAATTCCACTATTTGTCAGTCAAACTCGACCCATGCGTTTTCTCCCCCAACAAAGCATTCATGTTTTTCAGAAAATAGTGCAAAATATATGTCTAACTTCGCAGTATGCATGGGTCTTTATACTGTTCAATTTATTCATTTTTAGATTTGAATAATTGGAAATCCTACTTCATTTTCGTAGGCTGTGCTTTAGATTTAAAAGTTTTTTCCTTAGCTATATTGAAACTTTTTTTCAATTGGTGTTATGAATTCATATTTCCAGTGACGAATCATGCTACAAGTACAGAATTTTTTGACATAAAAATTTTACAGATAACACATAGCGCAACATTATTGGAAAAAGGGGAAAAAAAAGAAAAAAACAATCCACTTGCTTTTTGCCACGTCATTATTGGTATAAATTCTGTTAAATTATTTCCTTACTCATTGCTTTATTGAGAAACTTCTTGAATATAACTTTTTTGAAGTTTGGAAATTGACTTGTTATGAGTTACAGAAATGCAATAGAGGAAGAAAGGCGATCGTGGCTCAGCGTTCCAGAGTGCAAGAAAAGTATTATTTTTATTTTGAAGAATGGGAAAAAAAAGGAAGGTTTATTTAGGTATAATACATTGTTTTATGTAAAAAAATATTTTAAAATCTTATTTATGTAATTTTACCCAAGACTATTTATGTAAATGAGAAAAATACTTAGAATTGTGATGCACCTAACAAAATTCATAGTAATTACCCTAATCTAAAATGATAAATCACAAATACCGTTTATGAATAACTATTGTATCCCTTTATCCTAATTATATCCTATAAATATGATAAATTAGTTCTCAAGAAAATCCACAAGAGTTTTGACATTTTAAATTTGACTCTCTATTTATTTTTATTATTATTATTATTATTATTATTATTATTATTATTATTATTATTATTATTATTATTATTATTATTTTCACATTTTATCTTAAAACGGTAATATATTTCCCCATTTACCAAATATTTAGCCATAACTGATTAAGCCTCTATATGGTCCTCATTCTCAACTCATTTTTTGCTCAAAGCTATTTTCAACAATACATTTTATGAGTTCAATAATTTATAACAACATATTTTATAAATTTTTATCATAATCTACTAAAAATTTAATATTTAACTTAACCAAACAAGTTCTTGCGTTTTTATCTAAACCAGATTTACACAGCTCCGCATGTGGTTCTTGCATTTTGTATTTTTGTAGGAATCAAGTGCATGGAATGACTCTGATACAGCTCTTGTCGTGGGAAAAGAGGATTGAGTAAATGAGAAATAAGTAATCAAATAGTAATTTGGGCCTTGAAGATCCAGCAAGCTTTAAATAAAGACCATCTCTTCAAACTGGTTTGGTCCGTTTACCGGTCTTTTCAGGGGGATTTTGTGCCGAGCAGTTAATCATCATATTTCAGCCGTCTTTTTTTAATGGGAAAAATTGTATTATTACAAATGTTTCAAACTACACTTTCAAAAATGAGAAACCTACGAAAAAGTTTCAAAAATTAGGTGACAACTTGATAACAAGTCAATGTATCACTACTACACAATTATGATCACAATCACAAAGCACACAAGTCCATAGTCATTAAGGTAGAAATTGTGAGTCAAAATTATAAATTTTGTAGCAATTACACATTTTTAGGTCATATTATTCATGAATCGCGTATTACCCATTTTATCAATCACATATTATTTATTGATCACAAATTACCCATTTTATTACTCCCAATCATCCCAATAATTGATCACAGATATTTCATCCCAGCCCACCCCACTCCACCACCGCCCCACCACCATTAGCACCTCCGAAACATCACACCACCATTTTACAAACTGCAAACAATCACCATCATTTGCAAATAACTAACCACCAACAAAAACCAAACCACCATTTGCAAACCACCAACACATGTACCCAAAAACTCTAGTTAAACAGCGAATAGGTAGATCAGAGAAGGATGAGCCTCCTATATAGCGAGGACAAACATGGGGTTGCTTCGTGCAATGGTGAGCACAATGCAATTCTTTTAAATTGTGGAACTGTAGCTTTACCAATGATAGAGGGTCTAATTCTAACCGAGACTCCATTTTTGGGATGAAAATTTGGTGGTGGGCTGTACTGATAAGAAAGAAAGGTAAGGTTGATGCATGGGGTGGGTTGGATAAATAGAGGGGGTACGTTTAAGCTTGACACAGTCAAAGGACCTAAATTCCACTTTGACTTCCAAAATTATGAATATTATGACATTGGCATCTTGTATGGTAAAAGACAAAGATACCCTTAAATGTTTTGTACAATTACAAAACAATATATTGTTGAAAGGACTATACTACCTTTTTAGTTAATAATTGAAAATCAAACACTTCCCCACTTATAAAACTTCAAAACGAGCTTCCAACACAGGAAAAAATCTCATCTTTTCATCTGCTTGAATCTCAAAATCTAGAAAAACTGTGAAACGTTGAAGCCGAAATTTTTTTCATATCAATTACTTCAAATCGGTAAGTACATTTACGCATGTTTAATTTCGTTTTCAGTAAATTAATATACGTTTAAATAGAGAAATTTTATGTCGACATAGTAGTTAGCATACATTTTTTTTAACAGATCTTACCTATCAAAAAAAATTGAACAGATGTATAACTTTAGAACCGTATTCTCCTGCGCAAAAAACAGCCAAACTGGCTATTTTGGCTGTTAACAGCCAAACAGTCGAAAACAGTCCGACTGCTTGGCTGTTAACAGCCGACTGTTCAGCTGTTAAACAGCCAATTAACCGACTCTGCACTAATTTTTGTTGGCCTTTTTCTTATAATTAATAAATGAAGTTGATTAAAACCATTTCCTCATGCAGATATGATAATCCCCATGTATTATTTCGGTGATTTCGAATTGAATGAAAATAATCGGTGGGAATGGAGATGGACGAGTGACATACGTGGTTGTATTGCAATTCCCATAACAGAGAGTACACCATATTTAGAAATGTACCACGATTTGCAAAATAAGCTGAATGTCAATCAATCTCAATACGATATGCAATTGAGATATCTATTCAACGGTTATACGGATTCATCCATTCCGATGCCACCGATATTCATTACTAATGATGCTGAATTGAATTATCTATTAGAATTGAATAAAATGCATCGGACTCCGACTGTTCTTGGTATTACTTTAATTACGAAGGATGTTATCGAATGTGAACGCGAAGATTCAGATAGGGCGGATAACAATGATCGAGCTTTTTGGGAGACAGTGGAGATAGTTCCTGCGGATGATGTGGGTATTCCTGAGACAGTTGCTTCTGATCATGATATTGCTGCTACTCGCAGAATTCCGTCGGCAGTTGAAGACAATGAGAATATAAACAAGTTTACAAATGAGAATTTGATTGTTTTATCCCGATAGAGACACGAGCCGGGTGGGAGCTCACAGGTTGGAACAAGTGGACCGTCCTCCAATTCTTCCCGTGTGGCTCCCGATGATGAGGACTTGCAGGTCGAGCAACTGTTTGAAACCAAGAAAGATTTGCAGGAAGCTGTGCACTGGCTGGCATTAAAATATAACTTTGAGTTCAAGGTAAAGAAATCAAACAAGTCATTGTTGACAGTTGATTGAGTCGAAGACAGTTGCAATTGGCGCTTGAGAGCAACTAAGATGGACACGAATGAGTGCTTCGTAATTCGAAAGTATTCACGGGAACATACTTGCGAAGTGGGAATTCTTCGAAACGATCACAGGCAAGCTCGAGCATGGTTAATTGGTCGACAGATAATGCACAAGTATCAGGATCCACGGACGATCTACAGGCCTTCGGACATCATTAACGACGTCCGTCGAGAGTACGGAGTGGTCATGAGCTACCAGAAAACGTGAAAGGCCAAAGAATGTGCGTTAGAGGATTTAATAGGATCGACTGAAGAGAGCTATGCTAAATTGGCTAGGTATTGCCATAACATGGGGACAACTAATTCTGGCACGGCATTTTTTATTGAGACGGGGGCGATAATTGTTTTAAGTATTTCTTCATGGCTCTCGGACAATGTATTCAGGGTTTTCGAAATGCAATGCGACCCGTAATTCTAGTTGATGGTACAACTCTGAAAGCTAAATATCAAGACAAATTAATTATTGCTACATGTCAAGATGCCAACATTCAAATTTACCCTATTGCATTCGACATAGTCAACAGCGAGAATGATTTGTCCATGCGTTGGTTCTTTTCTAAACTGAGGGAAGTGATCGGGGAAGTCAAAGACCTTGCCTTTGTAACCGATCGGGGACAGTCTATAACAAACAATATCGCTGAAGTTTTTCCCGGGGCACATCACGGGTATTGCATGTACCATATACAAGGTAATTTGAAGACTAGGTATCGGGGCACAAACATCATTTCATTGTTCAGGAGAGCAGCCGAAGCTTACAGTACTAAAGAGTGTAATAACTTCATGCTCGAGATAGGAAGTAAATCATTACCGGCGTTGGAGTATCTGACGAAGATGGGGATCGAACATTGGGCGCGGTCATACTTTCCAGGACGTCGATACAACATGATGACGTCGAATAACGCGGAGTCTCTCAATGCATTGTTTAAGAAGGATTGAGAGTTACCAATTCTCGCAATGATTGAGAACATTCGTAACAAGCTAAAACAGTGGTTTCATGACCGACGTGCGGCATCACAGAGTTGCACTAGCGTGTTGGCCCCAGCTCAATAGGAGAAACTGTTCAAGGCGGTAGAGGTTGCGAAGAAGTTGAATGTGGAAGCACTAGATGAGTTTCCCTTCTCCGTGCAATGTGCACGTAATACGGCATATATGGTGGACTTGACTGATAACACATGCACTTGTACGAGATTTCAGTTAGAGAGTTTTTCATGTGAGCATGCAGTTGCGGTGGTCATGTATCGAGGCTTTGCTGCGAGAACGTTATGCTCTTTGTATTATACGACTGAGTCTTGTAGAACAGCATATGCCGAGACTATATTTCCTCTGCCGAATGAAGTCGAGTGGGAAGTTCCCGAGCACATTCTCCCATTTCATAATTTGTTACCACCAGCAGTTGAACCGTGTGGTCCTGGACGTCCAAGTACATCTAGAATATCATCTACCGGAGAGTTTCCTCGACCGTGTAGACGTGGCCGGTGCAGAGCCGTAGCGCATACTCGACAATTTTGTACCAGTCAAATTCCCCTAAATGACTACTAGACAGGTACGTGAAATGAATAATATTTCCTTTTACTTTACACTGTTCAATATTTGTTCTTTATAAATCTTCCATATTCAATATTTATTCTTGATAAATGGTATTTATAATGATTCATATGAAAAAAATAGTTTCATACTCGGCATACGTGTAAAATAACAAAAAATAATTAAATTTCCAATTTGAATGTTATATACATTGAACACAAATTTACAATTATTTCATAATTACAAAATAATTAAATTTATAATTGAAATGTTACATATATATAAATGAAATTTACGGGTCAGATTTAAATTCAAACAAATTACATGCTAGCTTCTTTCTCCAGTTTTGTATCCACGACTGGTTGATTCCATCAACCTTATGTCCTATACTTAAAAATTCAACGTACTTAATGGCAAATATTTCGCAGTCGCCGCTGCAATTAAAGAAGAATGAATCAGTTCAGTACTCTGTAAATAAAAACTAAATCTGAAAAATGAAAACAACAAAATTCAAATACTTACCTTACGGACTGTCGCGCTGTCGTCGTGTTCCGAACGATCCGCAATATGTCCTGTACATTTATCCCCTCTCGTCTGGCCATCATAGGAACAATTACAGCCACGGACTCCAAGTTTTGCTCCAACTGGCTTTGTGTCAAATATGAATGATCTGAGTCGTACACATATATAATCGAGTCAGCAAAAAAGATCTCCAGCGTAACATAGTATTTTTTGATGCACGCTGGAATGTACATATGTGTACAACCCTCCCATGATTTTTCCCCGACACTCGATGACAGTCCTATCACCCACTCGAGCATATATTCTCGCACTGTGTACTCGTTACCCATAAGTTTGAGTGACTGATACTCTATGGTAACGGCACGTAGGAACTCGGTGTTTAATATGACTCGACCATGGACATCAAATGATTTTGGATGTCTTTGAGCTCAATCTCGCAGCAAGTCTATGGCCAGGTCGATGTGTTGCAGCAGGAAACACCAAAAAAGTATGAGTTATTCATTTAATAAACACAAGGTCACATATACATAAAAAACACGAAATGAATAGTTCACTTACATCGTCAGTGAGCCAAGCTCCCGCAGTGGTGATATCGTGGAACCACTTGTAAGGGTCCGAGACCGTCTTTTGACCTATCGTGCGGCTAACTCTGTAATAAATAGGAAAATGTTAAAATAAGCGTAGACGAGTTAGCGTACAGTGCTTTATTAAAATCATACAATACTTACTCGGGGATAATTCTCCTCCACTCTGTCTCGAACGCTTTCCACTTGACATTGTCCACCTCTCTGAATAAGTTCGGGTACGTCCCATCGATGAACGTCCTCTTCTTGGCCTCAGCCGTGAAGGGGGAAACAACATACTGTGACGGCACTCTCAACCCCTTGCCGACCATCTGCTCCGTCTCGTCAACAGCATGTCTCTTACCCTTAATCACGCCGGGCGTCCTCTCGACCTCCGGGGCCACTTCCTCCGCCCCTCCCATCAGGGCCTCCCCCTCCGTCCCTCCCATCAGGGCCTCCCCCTTTGTCGCCACCTCCTCCGCCCCTCCCGTCGAGGCCACCCCCTCCGTAGTCCCCTCTCTCATCCCCATCGAGGCCACCCTCTCCATAGACAACCACAATGACTCCAATGTCTCATCACGCCAAAAATGTGGGTGACCCCTCTCTCCATCACCATCTCTGCCACCCTCTCGATCATGATCTTCGCCATCCCCTCTGTCCCCCCATCATCTGCCGGCTAAATCTCCTCTAAGCGCCGCTACTGTATCCTGAAGGTCGACAACGGAAGACTGTAGTATTCCAACATCAAGGGATAGATCGTCAACCCTCCCTGTCAACTCTCGTTCCATATCGTCGACCCTCCCTGTCAGATAGTCGACCTTCCCTTCCAAATCGTCGACCCTCCCTGTCAACTCTCGTCCCAGATCATCGACCCTCTCCATCAAATCTCGTCGTAGCTCGCCGACCTCCTCCGCTATAAATCCAGTCAAACGAGCATACAAATCATCACTGTGCCCCGAAGACACGGGGGAGGTGTCTGGACGGAGGTGATGCTAATGACGGCGGCGATGGCCCCGACGGAGGTGATGCCACTAGTGACGGTGATGCCCTCGACGGAGGTGATGCCAATGGCGGGGACGATACTCTCGGCGGAGGTGATGCCAATGGTGGTGACAATGCCCTCGACAGAGGTGGTCATCGATCAGCTGGACCACCCTCCTACATAAATAAAATGAAAAATTATTCAATAAATTATTCAATAAATTTATACGTCGACGATATTCAATAAATTATATTTCATTCACATACCCAATCTCGGTCCAAGCTCGGATCAGACATCTCCTCGTCTAGAGTGTGCGGAACGCCTAAATCTCGCACAAGACCCCCAGCCTCATCTTCCATCGATGGCGTCAACTCAAGTATGACTTCAAGCTAACATATTGACATTTCAACTACTTAACGATCATGTAAAAAAAATTTTAAACTACGTATAATATAAATCACAAATGCATAATACTTACTTGAGGATCGTCGAGGAGGGCCGATAACTGCTTCCCAGTGGGACATTCCTCCTCTCACGATGATCTCCAATGATGCATCCGAGAGCAGCGTGTCTCCCCTCACTGCGGAAAGCGAGCCCCCAATACAGGAACTGTCTCATACACCCAAATCTGTAACACATACACTTATTAAACATCAATGTAATACACTAAATCTTTAACTTTGATTATATTAAACATTTACCTGCACCGCTAAGGGCAATCCATATGTATCGTATTTACGCATCGACCCCCTGGGCCTCGAGTGCGATCTGGTGAACACATGTACGGTGTCTTCGTAGCATCTTCGGCCCCATGGATAGTTGTTGAACGCATCGATGTCGTCAACAACTTGTAAATGAAAAATGTCGATGGCAGTCTTGTTGTGATGACACCTCATCACACTCTCGAGGATGTAGACCAGCCCCAAACTTCAATCTATCTACCATACAGTCGTACCCCCCGATTGCGACCATTAAGTCGGGTAGAAGAACCGACCCATGTCCCTGGAAGTACGTCTCGTATAGCCTATTGCTCTTCTCCACGGCTGCATCGTCGCCCGTAATCTTCAGTCCAGTGATCAATGTAAATTCAAACATCGAGAAACTGACGACCTTGCCCCCTAGGTCGAACTGGAGGGAATCGCCGTCGACTGGCCTCAGAAGCCGACATAGAAGTGCATCAATGATCTGTCTTGAGTACTACACCTCTCACAACTGGTACAGTGGCCACAAGAAGGACTGTTGTAGCATATCTCCGTACTGATCATCGAGCAGCTCCAACACAGCAGTAAAACTCTCAAAGCTACTGTTCCAAGTAGCTTTCCCCGGCATCCGTCTCAACTCTGCATCTAAATGATACTCCATCCTGCAAAAATTCAAATGTTATAGCATTGAACAAGAGATAACAAAAGAAAGCATAATCTCACAAAATCAAGAGAACCGAACTCTAACTACCATACAATCACAAATATTACATTTGAAAAATATATTTACAAAAAACAACAAATCAAATTAAATGTATTGTCAAAAAAATTAAAGAATATAAATATTATTTAAATAAATTGAAAAAAATCAAAGATTTTCATGAAAGAACAATAAAAGGAACAAAACAAATTGTTAATTTTGAACAATATTATGTATTCAATTACTAAATTATACAAAAAAAGGAAATTATAAAAATTAAGCAATTAAATAAAATAATTATTATTTAGAAAATATATTTACAAATAAAAAATTTCAAATTAAATACATTTTCGAAAAATGTAAAGACTATTTATATTATTTAAATAAATTTGAAAAAATAAATTAAAGATTATTTCATTAAAAAAAAGGAACAACACAAAATTGTTAATTTTAGAATATTTCAATTATTAAATTATATAAAAGACAAATATAAAAATTAAATAAATAATTACTTTACATTGTCAAAAAATGTAAAGACTATTTATATTATTTAAATAAATTTAAAAAATAAATTAAAGATTATTTCATTAAAAAAAAGGAACAACACAAAATTGTTAATTTTAGAATATTTCAATTATTAAATTATATAAAAGACAAATATAAAAATTAAATAAATAATTACTTTACATTTTCAAAAAATGTAAAGACTATTTATATTATTTAAATAAATTTGAAAAAAATAAATTAAAGATTATTTCATAAAAAAAAAAAAGGGAACAACACAAAATTGTTAATTTTAAAATATTTCAATTATTAAATTATATAAAAGACAAATATAAAAATTAAATAAATAATTACTTTACATTTTCAAAAAATGTAAAGACTATTTATATTATTTAAATAAATTTGAAAAAAATAAATTAAAGATTATTTCATAAAAAAAAAGGAAAGAACACAAAATTGTTAATTTTAGAATATTTCAATTATTAAATTATATAAAAGACAAATATAAAAATTAAATAAATAAATACTTTACATTTTCAAAAAATGTAAAGACTATTTATATTATTTAAATAAATTTGAGAAAATAAATTAAAGATTATTTCATAAAAAAAAAAGGAATAACACAAAATTGTTAATTTTAGAATATTTCAATTATTAAATTATATAAAAGACAAATATAAAAACTAAATAAATAATTACTTTACCTTTTTTTAAAATGTAAAGACTATTCATATTATTTAAATAAATTTGAAAAAATAAATTAAAGATAATTTCATAAAAAAAAAAGGATCAACATTGTTAATTTTACAATATTTCAATTATTATATTATATTGACAATGATAAAAATTAAATAAATAAATAACATAATTACTATTTAATCAAATAAAAATTTAATTAATTACAAAAATTATAAAAAACAAATAAAAATTAAATATATAACAATTTGGGGCGACTATTAACAGTCGGCTGCCGGAAATCGCCATTACCGACGACAGAGCTCCAAAAATTTCAAAAAATCCACATTTTTCACACTCTCAGCATGCCCACAATCTAACACTCATGCCCATGGATCTAATTAAACCGAATAATGTAAGGAAAATGCTAATTTTACTTATTCAATAAATTTTCTACTGAAACAAAAAGTCATCATGAGAACTAACCGGTTATTTTATTTTCGGTGTAGATGATGGTCGTTGACTGGGACGTTGGTGTAGTTGCCGGTGGTTGATCGGTCAAATTTCTGGCGACTGTTCGTCGGTCGATCGGTCGGTTAGACAGAATTTTTCAAACAGTCTGAAGGGTAAAATCGTCTTTTATTGTGAAGTTTTTTTTTTTAACTTAATTTGTTTTTTTTTTAATTCATTTAATGGGTCAAAGGCCAGTGTCAAATTTTGCTACAGTGGAAGAGCCATTTTCGCGTATTTCCTCTAAATAGAGTATACCTGATTTTTGAAAGAATAAAGCTAAAATCTAATTTTTGAAATAATAAGCTAAAAAGTAGGGGTAGGTGTAATTATCTCGATTTGGTTATTGAACCCAATAAAGACGGATAGATTTAGTCTATATTTGACTCTTGTTAACATTTTAAGTAACCAATAAATATTATTTACTTACCAATCATTCATTTTCATATATTTATATTTTGAATATTTATATTTACCTGCACCCGGCCTTAAACCCTTCCTTACAAGCCCCTATGCAGATGTACAATCTCTTAAAAGTATGTCCCGAACATTCGATTTGGACTGTACTGCCTGGATTTGTTCTCTTCAATTCCTCACCGTAATCCTATAAAATTTTGTACTGCTCAGCTACAATCCCATTAATAAATTCTGCACATTTCGATCTTGTCCTGTAGAACTGATGCTTTGAAATCTCATACACGCAGTCCGCTCTCACGGTCTCCATAAAACTACTCATTGGAATGTTTGGATCAGACTTAAATTTTCTCACGTACTTCTTTGCCAGAAAACCTGAATTAACCCTTCTATTTTGCCACACCATGGTACATGTGTGCTCATCTGCAAATGTGTTAATTCTAAGACTCTTGTTGGGTTGTTGGTACGCATACAAAACCCAAGGACAATTATCTTGACACCGAACTCTTAACTATGTCCTCATATTTTTCACGTATCTCAGTTGCTTGGAATTTTTGACTGATTATTGAACTACTGCATTCCTTAGAATCTTGATGTTGTCGAATTTCATCCTTGGCAGAAATGAATTAAACCAGAAATTAATTACACAAAACACTGGACATTACCTAGCTTGAACTGTGAATCTTCCATATCAGTTGCAGGGTTAAACCAGCACACATTCTTCCATCTGGCAGATGATCCCTTGGCCTCGGTATCACTGGGTAAGCTTCTAAGCTCACTGGAGTCTTCGTATTCTGCTCCAGATTCTTTCCCAGCAACTGCCTCCCCTTCCTGTACATCCGTTACACCTTCCTGCTCACCACTTGCACCAATGTCAAAACCTTCACTCAACCTGAAATATATGTTTTCATCATTATCCTCCACAGCAATATTTTCTTCCTGCTCGTACTCCGAATCGGTGAATTCCTCTCCCAAAATACCCTCCTCATATTCATCATCCAGCTCAGGACCTTCACCAAACTCCACATCAGTTTCAGAAGCCTGTACCTCTGGTTCGGCATCATGCAACTCATGTTCAGCAGCTTGCTGCTATGGTCCAGAAACATGCACATCAATTTCAGCAGGTTGTACCTCTGCTTCGGCGTCATGTTCAGCAGCCTGCGCCTCTTGTTCAGCAGCATGCAGCTCCTGCTGAGCCTGCTGCTGTGGTCCAGAAGCATGCACATCAATTTCAGTAGGCTGCACCTCTGCTTCGGCATCATGTTCAACAGCCCGCGCCTCTTGTTCAGCAGCATGCAGCTCCTGCTGAGCCTGCTGCTGTGGTTCAGCATCATGCAACTCATGTTCAAACCTCAACTGTGGTTCAACATCATGTGGTTTCTCTGGTTCAGCAGCATGCACTTCTGATTCATGTGAGTCTACGTCAGCCCCTATAAAATCAACCTCTGTATACTCATGCTCTGTTCCATGCACTGTATAAACTTCCTCTTCATCTGCTTCCATGTCATCAACTACATACACGTCATCACCTTCTATTGATTCATCAAAAATCTCAATTGCATAGCATGGTTGCTGCTCATTCAATACTTCACCAGACTTTTGAACCTTCACCAACTCTTCACCAGTCTCACAATCAAACACTCGAACATACTTCTGTTCTGTTTCATCCGAAGGCAACTCCAAAACCTCAACTACAGGCAAGTAATACAGTTCAGCTGTCCTATTATCACCAAGCCACTTCACTAAATTCATGAAATCTGAGTCTTTAACCAACCAAAATGAACCTTCACTCATTCTTTTCTTCTCCATCTTGTACAGATATTTAATTCTATCAGAATATCCTAACATCTTCACGGCATTGTCCAAAAAAAATCTATTGAAGAAATCAGGGTCGATATAGTCTATATAACTTATTTTCCCATGCTCATACACAAAATTTCTCATCTTCTGTAATAAAATTCCACCATGATAAAGCCGTATGCTGAAATACTTTGAATTTTCTCCTGAAAAACACCGAAAAAAAGGAAGTTAAGCCCTAGCCCTTTTCAGTTCAAGCAACGAACATGTGTAGAAAAGATAGTATACAAGCATTACGCTCTAATACACCAAATCACTTAAAATTTTTGAATTCCCCAGTACGTAAACACAATCGAACAGGGGAACTTCATAATCATACAACTTCACACCGTAAACCGAAAATAGGGGAAGATACTTACCATACACGGGTTGGGGAAGAGAGCCTCGAATGTGGGCTGCAATGTCCACTGGATGTTCGTCTTCTTCGAAGTCCGTTTCGTCTTCTTCGTGGGTTTTCGCAGGCTCCATAGTGGATGGTGAGTGGAAGGAAGTTGCAACTGACGTGTTTGATGTTGATGAGGAAAATGTGTGTAATAACCATGTTGCCCTTCACTTATTTGGGAAAAATTCTTGAAATTATCGTTAAAGGGGTCAACTGACGGTTTTGGCGGTCAAACATATGGAAACCGTCATTTTGAACTGGCCCCACACATTTTTTAAAGGTTTGGTATCTCCGGTGGCACAAACTAAAGGTTTGGGTAAAGTCTGCTAATAAACGAAAGGTTTGGTACCTCGGATGCAATTTTCCCTTATTATTATTTTCACATTGTATCTTAAATCGGTAATATAATTCCCCATTTACCAAATATTTAGCCATAACTAATTAGGCCCCTATATGGTCCTCATTCTCAACTCATTTTTTCCTCAAAGTTATTTTTAACAATACATCTTATGAGTTCAATACAGAGATGGATTTAGGGGGGTTGGGCTGGGCTAGGCAGGGCTATAGTCCCCCCTCCCCCCCCCCCCAAACTCAGGTCCAAAAGTATTTTTCATTTTAAAAAAAAAAAATCAATTTTTTATGTGTAAAAAAAAATTTTCCTAACACACAATCACACAAGTTTTTTTCTAAGATGCCTCCTGTATATATATATATATGATTTGGGGGGGGGTGGGCGGGGGGGGGGGGGGTTAAATCCCCCCCCCCCCCCCCCCCAAACTCAGGTCCAAAAGTATTTTTCATTTTAAAAAAAAAAAATCAATTTTTTATGTGTAAAAAAAAATTTTCCTACGTAGCAGCCCGGCTTAAAATTTTGTAGCCCGGTCTTAAATCCAATTTTGGATCCGTCCCTCGTTCAATAATTTCTAACAACAAATTTTATAAATTTTTATCGCAATCTACTAAAAATTTAATATTTAACTAAACCAAACGAGTTCTTCGTTTTTATCTAAACCAGATTTTCACAGCTCCGTATGTGGTTCTTGCATTTTGTATTTTTGTAGGAATCAAGTGCATGGAATGACTCTGATACAGCTCTTCTCGTGGAAAAAGAGGTTTGAGTAAATGAGAAATGACTAATCAAATATTAATTTGGGCCTTGAAGATCCAGCAACCTTTAAATAAAGCCCATATCTTCAAACTGGTTTGGTCCGCCTACCAGTCCTTTTTTTTTGTGCTGAGTAGTTAATCATCATATTTCAGCCTTCTTTTTTTAAGTTTTTTTTAATGGAAAAAATTGTATAATTACAAATGTTTCAAACTACACTGTCAAAAATGAGAAACTTATGAAAAAGTTTCAAAAATTAGGTGACCACTTGATAACAGGTCAATGTATCACTACTACACACTTATGATCACAATCACAAAGCACACAAGTCCATAGTTATAAAGGTAGAAACTGTGAGTCAAAATTATAAATTTTGTCGCAATTACACATTTTTTAGGTCGCATTATTCATGATTCGCGTATTACCCATTTTATCAAACCACGTATTATTTATTGATCACAAATTACCCATTTTATTACTCACAATTATCCAAATAATTGATCACAAACGCTTCATCCCACCCCACTGGCACCTCCCAAACATCACACCACCATTTTACAAACTGCAAACAATCACCATCATTTGCGAATCACTAACCACCAACAACAAAAACCAAACCACCATGTGCAAACCACCAACGCATATACCCAAAAACTCTAGTTAAACAGCGATTAGGTAGATTAGAGGAGGATGAGCCTCCTGTATAGCGAGGACAAACATGGGGTTGCTTCGTGCAGTGGTGAGCACAATGCAATTCTTTTAAATTGTGGAACTGTAGCTTACCAACGGTAGAGGGTCTAATTCTAACTGAGACTCCATTTTTTGAATGAAAATTTGGTGGTGGGCTGTAGCGATAAGAAGTAAAGAAAGGTAAGGTTGATGCATGGGGTCGGTTGGATAAATAGAGTATACCTGATTTTTGAAAGAATAAAGCTAAAATCTAATATTTGAAATAATAAGCTAAAAAGTAGGGGTAGGTGTAATTATCTTGATTTGGTTATTGAACCCAATAAAGACGGATAGATTTGGCCTATATTTGACTCTTGTTAACATTTCAAGTAACCAATAAATATTATTTACTTACCAATCATTCATTTTCATATATTTATATTTTAAACTTTTATTAACGCTTTTCAAACATGTTCTCAAACTGATTAACAAATATAAATGCAAATTGTTACTAATACTGGCAAATCGAGAATGTTGGTACTAGGGTATGTTTTGTATGTTAAATTTAAATGCATGATATATTATTAAGTATGAAAAGTGGCATACTTATTCACCATTGTTTTAACATACATGTTGGGTGTATTTCACAGAACCCTTACCAACACTCACAAATAATGGGTCCCACACGGGACTCATTTGTACTAAAAAAATAAAAATAAAAAAATCCCACCCCCTCCCCGTATATGTGAGTGATCAGTACGAGTTCTGTGAACCCGTACCTGTACATGTATCATCACTTATATTTTAAATTCTTTGCAGATTTGCATACCAAAGTTGACATCATCCTTTGTGCTCTATTCCCAATATCACGAGCAATTCTTTATCCCTCATCAAAAAGTGCCTATAAAGAAATTAAAATCTTATTTCTTTTAGTTACGCTCAATAATGAGAATTGAACAATATAATAACATTGATAGAAATACATATATTTTTAGAGAAAAAAAAAACCTGGTACATTTCGTGTTCATTCTTTTTAATATTGCATCTGGAAGATACATGTAACAATTCAAAGTAGCCGAGGATTTATTTTAATTAATTTGGCATATTGGATCCCATATTTCGCTATTAAATGCAATGTGGCTCGAACCAAATTTGGCGCCGACAGAATCTACAACAATTATCATTATTATATTTATCCAAACCGTGTTTGGTGTATTTACAAGAAATGTATTCACTAAAAAAATAAAAATAAAAAAATCCCCAAAATTATTTATTTCTTCAAATCAATCAAAGATTCAAATGAAAATTTCAAGGATTTTTGTCAAAATTTTTTAGCTTTCTCTTTCAGTAAGAAAGAAAAAATACTTATTACTATTAAATATTATTTTTAAATTAAAAATTAACAAACAACTGAACATGATTTGCTAATCACAGTTAGAACAAATTAAAAACAAATTCTAGATACTCTCTTTGTTTCATGAAGATAGAATTTTTTTCTTTTTTGTCCTAAATTTTAGGACACTTTCCTAGTTAACAGTACCGTTGATATCTTATTTTTTTAATATGACTATATTTAATGTGTTTTGTTATGAGCGGTGGAGCCTTATTATGTTGAATGCGGGCATTTTTAGGCCCAATCCAATAATTTTTTTTTCTTTTTTCAAATATTAGCAATGGTCCATGATTCTGCTTAATTTTAAGCATAAATTGATTTGGGCTTTACTTTTACTTCTAGTTACTTGTTTTTGCTTTTAATTACTTAATAATAATGTTATTGTACAACGATATCAAAGTATGAAAACTTGCAAGGAACGCGTTTAATTATAAATCATGTCATTTTTAGTATTATGACAATTTTGTTTTATAGTTTTATCATTATTAAATTCATGACCAAAATTCAATGTTCGATGTGGGTTACATTATGTCAGCACTGAACGAATTTTCTGGCTCCGCCCCTGTTTGTTATCAATAAATATGAACAACCCTTATTTAAATCATTATTAATGTAAGAGTATATTAGAAAAATGTAAATAAATTTTATTTTTAAATATATTGATTACATTTTTTTAATATGTATGAAAATGAAAGCGTATATATCTTAACGGCTAGGCAAAATTTAAACTTGAGAGATCTTTTGCATACAAAAGTTACAATCTTCAACATTTCATCTATTCACTCTAAAATTTTTCAATTTCCTAATTTATAAATTCCAAAATCATGAACCAAACACACAACAAATAACTATTAGTATGACTCTTCAACAGATGACAAATCTTAAAGTCCCCACATTTATTATGGAGTTATCAGAAAATTGCAAGGGCATTGGCGTCCCATGTTCTGAATCTTTGCATAAGGATTAAATTTGCATTGATGCATTATCTCAATTTTGTATAAAAAAATATACATAAATTCACAAATTTGGATCCTATCTATACATAATTTCACATTTGTCAATAAAAACTAATTGAATATTCACGTGACAGATAGCAAAATCAGACATAAACTTTAACCATGTATCAAAATCATAAATGAACTCAACTTTATATCAAAATAATATGAATTAATAATTTGTATTTTATCTATACATGAATTAACTTCTATCAAAATTAATGAAATATTCCACGTGACAAACGAATTGCTTACATGGAAATGGAGAGGCATACACTTGACATTACCAATTACGTCATTTAAATTGCATTTTTTCAGGGAATATAAATCGCATTTAATTTCAAAAGAAGAAAGTGTGTTTCAAAGAGATTGATGGAATGTTTTCTTCTGTTGGTGTCCAATTTGAGGAGGCCACCTCAGATCACATGAGGGCCCACTTCAAATTAGTTAAATGAGTTAATCTGTCAAAAAGGTCAAAGAGGTCAATGCTTGAGGTCGAGCAATGGTGCCTTAACTTAATAGGTTGATAAGTATATTTTATACACTTATTCGGTACCTTAAATAACGATATTTGATGGTTCTTTTGATAAATTATATCATAAACTTTTGTCTTTTATGTTTAATAGGTGAAATTTTATGAAGGAAAATGAATTGAAGGAATGAAGCAAAAAAAAGGACGAAATGCAAAAGTTTGGGGACCAAGTTGTAACAATTTAATAGTTGATCCGGACCATGAATCGAAAATTGAAGAATTTAGAGATCAAATTTCACATTTTGGAAAGTGAAAAACTTGAATTGAACCAAAGAATACATGAGTTACAAAAATAAAAGGGTTTAAGGACTAAAATTTATTATAATGAAAAATTGAGGACTTGAGAGGGGTAATATTGCATTTACGACGTTGATTGAAGTCAAAGACGGTGGCTATAGAATTTTATTATAATTCACGTAGGAGGCTGTGAGTTTTTTGGAAAAAAATTAGAGTCCCTTTTAGAATTACTAGTGAAGGCACGTGCGTTGCACGTGTAGTGGGAGATGTAGGGTAAGTAATAGTGTCATAATTTGGTTAATCACGCAGTATTTGAATGATGAATGGAACTTGCTTTGAATGATGATTATATTGAATTATATTAAATATTTGTTTACATGTACTTACATTGAGGGTGATAATATTTAGCAGTTATAAGCCATTTTAATATGTACAATGAACAAAATGTAGTACGCAAGTAGATATCTCCAGTTTATGCAGCCTCAGATGTACACTTTTCCTTCATTTCCCTTTCTTGGTTCTGCCAAATGAAGGACGAAAAGCTACAGAATGGAGGAAGAATGAAAGAAAAGGTTCAACTAATGAAAACCAATTCGAAATAAAGACGTATATAAGGCAATGTTCGTTCTTGCCCCCAACCTCGTATCACATATGCTGAAACTTTTTGGTCACTTTTAACTAATTAGTACTAAGTACAAGAATTCTTAATCAGGTTGTTAAGACTTAATTGTGAATACTAATTCTATTCAACTTGGGGCAATCCATAATAAAGGTAGCGAAGAGAATTTATGTTTAAAGGAAAAACTAAATAGATTCTTAATACATTAAATGGCTACCTATATTTGGGCATGCAGCCAAAGTTGACTGCGTTAATAATATATACTCATTAGTTCTGAACAGAGTTTAAGAAAGTATCTGTAAAACATATCCTCAATGCCATATATTAAAATTTGTTCAAGTAAATTTAAAATTCAAAATGACATGTCCTTCATCATTCATCTGTTCTACAAAAAAGCTTCCATCACCACATAGTTTAGTGCTTAGAATAAATGTGATTAACACAATGAAGAAACCGTAATTAGTAACTATTCTTGAGATTTCACCCATGATTGCAAATCACATATTTGGAGGTTTCGAAATGACCAAGAATTGTATGTCTGAGAGTTTTAAGATGGAAGGATAACATCGAGAGACAATTTTTTGTATACTGAAAGATTACAGTAACATTAACATTGTCAAAAGAAATTATAATACGTTTTTATTAGTACATACCTTAAAATTCTGCATTTCATTAAGAGTCTTATTCCTTCAAGTTGCATTGATGTCCCACAAGTATATTTGGGAGTCATTTGAACCACTCAACAGATCACCTTGCTTGAATTCACTCCATGATAAAACATAGCCTTCTGTATAGTAACCTCTCAGCTATAAATGAGGATTGCAAGCACCACTTGAAGGAGGCTTAGACGAATGTTTGCTATAATCAGAAACGTATACTTCAATATTAACTGCATTGGTGGCAATAATCAAGCGAAAATGCATCCGACCCCCCACCCCCAAATAAAATATAATTATATAAATGTGTTTATGCTTTATACAGTAAGAAATACCTAAGGGAGTCCCACATATATAGGTTGAGCAGCAATGACAGAGCTGAAATGAGATCCCACAAATGATATCTCCGACATGATGAAAGATCTTTTTTAGAAGTAACTAATATGCTAAGACAACTTATTTTAATGCTTGTGAAATCTCTTCAATTATGAATCTTGAATAAAAAAGCAACAAGAGGAAAATGCAAATGTCATTGACAAAGAACTGATAAAGTAGCTGTTCCATAATATATATAAGCGGAGTCATCATTTTTTTTTTTATACATATCATACAAATAAATAACTATTTCTTTGAACAAGATTATAGTTTGTGAATAGAGAATATAGTAGGACAAATAGCAAAAGAATCTTGAAAATGAGGATAAAGTTGTACTAACCTTGGTTTATCAAAAGAGGTTTTTCTTGTTCTTTGTCGAGCAAACAACTTTTGTACGTACCAGCTACATCCTCATAACTAAAACAACCACAAGTAACCAAACAAACTTGAAGCTCCAAAAACCACCAAACGCGACACGTTTATAGTATACATGTACTTTAAAGAGATGCTCAATTTCCTCAAAACAAAAACAACGAAATGGTAAAAATGAGTTAGAGAATATAACCAAAAAAAAAAAAAAAAGAGAACTGGAAATATTCATGTCTAAATTCATTAATTGGTAAGGAAATATTATTAGAGGAATGTGTATCTGAAATCTAACAAATAAAATATCACAGATGAACAAATATGTGCATAAAAAATACCATGGTCAATAGAGTAGCAACAGTCAATCCAATATTAGTGCCTTCGAGTTTCTGTACAAGTACACGTGATTGAGATATTTATTTCAATAAAACATGTTATATGCATCCATCTAGCTGAAGTTAAGAATCACAAATGAAATAGATCATAGATTGATCAAGCAACAATAAAAATAAAAAATGACTCAAACTTCGCTTACGTAAAATTTCCATCCAGAAATGCAGACCTTGTAAGTACAGCGGAAAACAAAAAGAAACAAATAAATGTCAGCACTAATGTATTGTTTACAAAAAGAAACACAAAATGCCATATCTATTGGCAAGGTAGAACTTAATATAATTGGCCACTTTGTTAGATGTCCTCGACATTACTCGAGGCATTAAGTCTCAAATGAAGAATATGACTAAATTACGATAAGAGAGAGCTAGAAATATGAACATGGTTACATAAACGAAATGTCAAATTCGGTGGCTTAAAAACTGAAAAGGTTGATTTGTATCATATATTTACTGGATGGATTAAAGTATATTAATTTACCATCAATCTCATTGATCGTGAACCCTAACAACATAAGAAAAATGAATACATTAAGCTGAACGAAAGATGCACGTGTAATTATCAAAAATAAAATACATAAAATTGTAGAGCATAATCAAGGCAAGGCACAATTTGTTCTAGGAGTCTCAGATCCTAAATAGAGATTCTTACACTAAAAACGAAAATTTGCCCAAAAAATATATAATGAGGGGGAAAGAGAACAAACAAGTATCCTTGTTCTCGGAGCTGTCTAAAATAATTTTCAATTCCGTACACAACAATAAAGACATAAAGAATTTAAATTTGTACGAGAAATTCATGTATAAATGAGTCGAAAGAGTGAAAGCTCAACAGGGGTGAAGTCAAGAATATTGTCCATTGTGGATTAAAACATATTCATAATATATGAATTTAAAGGAGCATTTCTTTAAAATAAATAAATAAATAAATAAATAATAAAGGCAACTTTCTTTTGTGTCATGTTGAAATTTAGATAACTTTAAGGCACAATTACTATCATTTTGGTTGCAGCTGAATTTTATTACTCAGTGTATATTGAATTAAAGAAATGAATAATCACCTTAGGCTCCTTACAATCAACGCTGTGGCAGTGGCCTCTTCTAAAGTTTTTGCTGCAGCTTTGGAAGCAACTAATCTCATTTGCATTGCTTCCTGTAACATGAAAATATAACTAATCATATTCCAATTGCTATGGATTAGATTTAAATAAATGTATTTTCCATCTAACAATTTTCGCTTTTATGAGTTTATTGAACATAGTATAAAGCAGGCAAGACTTTAAGTTTCACCCTCGTCCGCTTATGAAAATTTTGCACGTATATGTTGATGAAATATAGATTCACATTGCCCGTGATGTGTGTTGAAGACCAAATTTAAATACATAAACGTTTTCCCGTCTTACGAGTAACAACTTAAAGTTTTAGATTAGCTTGTTGAACATAACTGTGAAGGATTTAAGGGAGTTAAATACAGCAATTGAAGTAAGCAGTGAACACAACAACTTCTTGTTATAGAGTTAATTAAGTTCAAAACAAAATACACCTTCCCAAGCAATGTGGGCCTGAAGAGAGTGTATCCAGTGGAATACATCCATCAGTCCATTTCTTTTCATGAATAGTGATTACAGGAGATGAATCATTTGGATTCTCACGCAGAGAAGGATTCTCAACCATGTTAGATTTTTTTATCTCACTAAGTGTGATAGGATTGTTGCTCATTTACATCACTTAACTGCTTAGATATAGTAGCGTGTAAAATTATAACATATAACTAATGGATGTCAAGGAAGATTATTGTTGATTAACATATACATCAACTAACATTCATACAGGTAAATTAGAGTGCTAGCACCTTTAACTCAGATCAAACCTATCATAAAGAATGATAAAATACGAAAACACGTGTTTTCTTTTGTCAAAAATCCCTTATGACATTTATTGACTTTCAAATAAATTTTATCTGCCAATACCATATTAGTCTTCCCTCCCTTTCAATGCCACATGTTGTGGCTGAGTTATGCATAAATTAGATCATATGATCCATCTATGAATTAAATAAAATCTCTCCTTTATCTGATTTGGTCCTCAAAACTTGTTTTCAAGTATTTTTACAGATAATCAAGTTATTCTCTTCAAATAAATTGTCTCTCAAAAAGTTTTAATAAAAAACAAAAATGTTACCTTCTTGAAGTGTGTCACAATCTTCTTCTGTAGTCACGTTTAATGCTTTGAGAAGAATTGATAAATTCTAAGATTTCTTTGAATAAATTATTTGGATATATTGGTTGAATACGTTCTTGTTTTTCTTAGCAGAAGCTTAGCCAAATAGAGTTTCTATCATTTCCTCATTGAACATGTTCATAAAAGTATTTACTTCCATATATCAATTAATTAACAAACAACGAGGGAAAACACTTACTGGAAGGACCTTGATTTGATTTGGCATCATAACGTAAGCATTTCCACATCTGATGATGATAATGTTTGGCATTGCTAAAATCTGCTCTAAAATCCTCAAGTTGACAAACTGCACTGGTATGCTCCAAAAAATCCCAAAAATGAACACATCAAGAAATAAACCAAAAAATTAAATCTTCCAAACATCATCATTCATTCATGAAAATATGCCTCATATCATCGCTTTTACTAATCTCCATGCACAAAAAAAAAAAAAAATCTAAAAAACGAACACGTCAAGAAATAAACCAAAAAAATTAGAATGATGGATTCACAGACTCAGTAATCAAGAAACAATTCCCTTTCTGCATCAGTAAAATAAAAATTGACAAATGAAGCCAAATAAAAAGATGGCCATTTCTTTTTTTTCTTTTTTTTTTTGTTATAACGAAGTTATGGGAAAAGGATAGAAGAATCTTTTTGAAATGTGTGTTATGTCATTATATAAAAAAAATTGTGATTTTTACAACCTCAATTGGTTAGTGAACAAAATATAACTCAATCCCTTTGATGATGATTTTTTTTTCATATTGTTGGAATGGGGGATATATACTTTACTTGCTACTATTTCAATTATGTGATGCGCATTTAGTATGGATCATATTCACATATACTCTTTGCTCTTTTACTTTAGTTGAATCCTCTAAGCTAGGAATTGGCATCCATGGCTCTATATGTGGAACTATATTCTCTTACATGATTTGATTCAACAATTTTATTATTTATTTATTTCTCAAAAAAATAAAAAAATTACAATCTCAAAATCAAACTTCTGAAACTTGAACGTAGCAATTGATTTTACATATCTCCTAGGAGAAATCAATTGACAAGTAATGATGCAACTACTTCATACAAAAGGATTGTCAGTTTAGTTTAATTGTTAAACTACAGTTTTCACTTGGACATAATAAATTGTAAAGAAGCATGCCAAAGTGTATATCGCAGAACACCGATCTACTAATTTTGAAAAGATCAAACCAGTGAATTTATCATTATAAAAAAAAGATTCATTCAACAAAAATTTCATATCAAATTGTCTTAGTTAACTCATAAATGCAACCTGAAGGCAAGCAATATGAAGAACTACATCCCGATGGAAGATAGCCCTTACTTTGAAACAGTAACGAATATGTAACTCTATTGAGCCAATGTTTTTTCTTTCAAGATACGCTTCAACTCTTCGCACTTCATCTCTATAATATGTATTTGCAAGTTCTGCACATGCAATTCCTAGCCTGAAACAGGGTAGCTACTTAGTATTCTTATGTATTAACTTAAAGAGAAGGACTTCACACTATAAAACATTAAAAACAATCAGGATTTTATTCCCATAACAGTATAAATAACAATTTATAGAGAGATTTAACAATATTTACTAAAGCAGGATAAAGGAAAACAAATTGATACCATTTTCCCATATAATCTAGGGTGTTCTACACCTGGAAATGCTACTTGAAAGTATCAACTCCACAGCCACTTGATCTTTCTGCTCATGAAACTGTATCAAGACAACATGAAATGATTAGAAAAAATCAAGTACAAGTTCAAAGAGACTATCCTAGATAAAAGTAAATAAATAAATAAATAGAGCTTTCATAATGTGATCTAAGCAATGAGTAAATTGTTTTCAATAAAGCGTGGGGATAACAAAATTAATTATCAAACAACATGTATAAAAGCAATTATTGCAATTAAAACACAAACTAAAAGAGTACAAGTATACAACCAT
The DNA here is from genome assembly GCF_002742605.1 of Olea europaea var. sylvestris. NCBI lineage: Eukaryota > Viridiplantae > Streptophyta > Magnoliopsida > Lamiales > Oleaceae > Olea > Olea europaea. The sequence continues at coordinate 10,980,333 of NC_036253.1, read as the reverse complement.
CAGATATATGAACAGCTTCGATAGAAGCTACTTGCAATTTGCAAATGATGACTCATCAACTGTTAAAACCTTTCTCCGGTGGCTTTTTCTAAATTGCCTGAAGATCTTTCATGTCTCTCATCTCTCCTTGATTCAAGCCCTTCCCTATCTCCCAAATCAGCCAAAAAATATCCGATATACCGACAGCAACCTCCTCTAATCCTCGTGAAAGCATTAAAAGCGAAGATCGAACAAAATTTTAAACTTCTAAGCTAGATGAAGGTAAACGAAGAGGAACCCAGCTAAATTTTCATGTATAGACAGAAACGACAACAACATACCTTAAATAAAGCTGAAGAAAATAACAAAGACCAGCAGAAAACTTACTTCTTCACAGATTCAGGCGAATGGTGAATGGTTTGTCGGAACATATCGTTGAAGGCCACGGCAGTATGGTTGTTGCTAAAAGAACAGACGAAATGGGGCTAGGGTTTCCTTCTGTCGAGTGAAGATGAGGATGAAAATGAAAACCGAACTTTGAAGAAAGACATTTTCAGATTTTAGTCTAGAAAGAAGATAAAAACAAGGTAACAGACAGACTCTGATTCATTTCCAAGTTCCAACGACTCCCCACTAACTGAGCTGACCTAACATTTGGCTTGTGAGCCGACCCAAATGGCTTGTGAATAGTAACCTTTCTACTGCCTCTTTTATATGTAGTTAGAAAATAGAAATTTGTGGTTGCTTGGTTATATATATATATATGGAGAGAGGAGCAAATTTGATATATTTCATACAAAATTTGGTGGCTGCAATTCTTTCAGAGGCACGCAGCAGAGGAGAGAGGCAACCAATTATATATAATTTTCTTACAGAATTGAGTCTTAAGATATTCAGAGACGCGCACATATTTCAAAGCAGCTGGAGTCACTTTTCTTTGTTCAAATTCGGTGGCTGCTGAATTTTTATTTGGAGAGATACACGTACAAACAGGAAAGGAGGAAAAAAATTTCTGCTGCTGTTAAATAAAAGGGACAGAAAATGGAGAAAAGGGCATCAAATTGAGGCAGCACACACGAAACATTAAAATCATTCACGTTCCGTCAATTAATAGGGGTGATGAATTCATAATTTCTTGTTTTTCTTTTATTAATACACGTAGCTAAATTTAATTTTTGGACGAACAATGTAATCTATTTGAGACATTTATTTCTTTTAATTGAGATTTTTGTTCTTATATATTTTATGTATGGATTCTAATTGTATCTTTAATGCTTTGAATTTTTCTGACCAATTATTCAATAATTTTGTGAACAATAATTACGAAGAGATGCGGATTCTTATTTAGACCACATATTAAAATTTGGTAAATTAATATAACGTGTAGAGATACCTATATTAATTGCTTTGGTCCTATGGAAATTCTTAGAACTGTTATTTCGTTTAATTAAATTTAATTTGCACTGAGATATGGAATTGAACTAATTAAATACGTTCAATGAGAACTCGAGAGGGGTAAGTTGAATACAATAAAAGAATTCGACCGAACACTACTTTAGTTTTATGAATTTCGATATTAGAAATAAAGGTGACCAATATGTGAAGTTGTTACGGCCTAATCTCTATTTATTAATTGAATTCTCACTAATTTTCTGTTGCATTCACGAAATTTCTAGTTATTAGATTTAAAAATCACGTTTAATCATTTTTTATTTATTTATTTTCATTAAATAGAAGTTAGGAATAATAAATTGAGTACTAAAGTATAGTTCTCGTGGGAACTATAATCCAAATTCAAAAGATCCACTTTACTACTTGTTGCGATCCGTCCACTTGCGAGATAAAATCGAAAATAAGTTTTTGATGTCATTGTTGGGGACTATTATTTTTAGTCTTAATTTATTTATTTATTTTATTATTTTTATCTTATTTTTAATTGTTATTTGATTTGCTTATTTTCTTTTATATACAGAACATTGTATTCATTGTATGTTCCGTGCCCAAGGCAACGATTTTGAACTATTTGATTCGAAAATGGAACGTACCTTCAGACGAAGATGCAGAGAACACAAACAAAAACAGCAGCATCAAATGGTTGACAATCTAAACAATCATATCCTTATACAGGCAATTGGACAAATGGCTGCGAGAGCTCAACAGCAAGAGCAAATGGAAGTAAATGAAGGGGACTTGCCAGTTTCTATGTTTTTGACGCTTATAGCAGCTCTCGCGCGATCCAGCATAGTATATCCAGATTTTATGGTAAACAACTTTCAGATACGGGCTGATTAGATTAATTTGATGAGCAACTCTCTATAATTCTACGGGTTACCTCATGAGAATCCAAACAAATATATCTCAAGGTTTCTTAGGAATTACCAGAATTGTCATGCTTTTGGGGTTAATGAGGACGCAATCAAGTTGCGATTATTCTCATATACACTGAAAGATGCAGCATTAGAATGGCTGGATGCCGAACCGGATCGAAGTATTACCACATGGGAGGAACTGACCAGGAAATTCAGCAATAAGTTCTTTCCACTAGTTAAAGTAGCAAAAATCAGAATGAAAATTCAAACATTTCAACAAAAAGATGGGGAAAGCTATCACGAGACCTAGAACAGATTTAAGGAGTTGATGAGGAAGTGTCCAAATCATGGGATCACTATTGGAAATAAAGTGTAGTATTTCTACACATGACTTTCACTACTATTCAAATCTCAAGTGGATTCCTCTACAGGTGGATCAATCATAGGAAAATCAATGCAACAATGTATGAATCTGTTTGAGTTGATTGCTACTATTCACTCCATGTTTTCATCAGAAAGAGTGGTGACTCCAAAAGCAACGAGAATTTATGAATTAGACAGCACAGCATCTACCAACGCCCAAATAGCAGCATTGACAAAATAGGTAGAGTTATTGGTGAAGTCACAAACAAAAGGAGCACATATAGTGATAACTGGACCATCTTGCGAAAACTGCAGAGCAAATCACTTAACAGAAAATTGCACCTCTATGGGGTTTCCGGAAGAACAAGTCAACTTCATTCAAAATGGCTCTCGAAATTTTAATCCCCTTTCATAAACATATAACCCAGGATGGAGGCAATACCCAAACATCAGATGGTCGGATAATTAGCAAGGGAACAGTTCAAACAATAATTAGCCAGAGAAAAACCAAGTTTGAGGGAGATGTACAACCAATACATACAAAAGACAGACAAGGTGTTCCATCAGACTAACACTAACTTTCAGAATCAGCAAGCATCCATCAAGAAACTGGAAACTCAAATTGGATAGATAGCTTAACAGCTTGCATAACGTCCACAAGGGACATTGCCAGGCAACACAATGGTCAAACCAAAAGAGAAAGTATAAGATATTACAACTAGAAGTGGGGTGCAACTTCCAGAGATACATGTGAAGAGACCAGATAGAAAAGACAAAGAAGTAATGGGTGAAAAGGCTGGGACAGAAGCGGAGTCTGAACAACCAACTAACGAGGAGGATAAAAGGGAAGAAACACCCCTAGTGAGAACACCTAGCCCTGTGAAAGCTTATGTGCCACCAATTCCCTTCCCTCAAAAGTTATAGAGAAAGAAGTTGGACAAGCAGTTTGCCAAATTTGTGGAGATTTTCAAGAAACTACACATCAATATTCCGTTTGTAGATGCAATTGTCCAGATGCCTAGCTATGCTAAATTCTTGAAGGAGATCCTGTCTAACAAAAGGAAGCTGGAAGAACATGAGACAGTCTGCCTGAACGAGGAGTGCAATGCAATTCTATTGAAAAAGCTACCTCCTAAACTAAAAGACCCAGGGAGTTTCACGATACCTTGCACATTTGGTTCTAATTATTTTAAACATTCTTTATGTGATTTGGGTGCCAATGTTAACCTTTTGCCTCTCTTTGTTTATAGGTCTCTTGGATTAGGAGAAGCAAAGTTTACAACCATCTCTTTGCAACTAGCTGACAGATCGATCAAACGACCTAAGGGGATTATTGAAGATGTACTAGTCAAAGTTGATAAATTCATTTTTTCGGCTGATTTCATCATTTTGGACATGGAGGAGGATTAAAAAATCCCTCTAATCTTGGGAAGACCCTTTTTAGCTACCGAAAGAGCGCTGATTGATGTTTACGATGAAAAGATAATTCTTCAGGTAGACAATGAGCAAGTCATATTCAACATGCTCAAGACGATGAAACATCCACTAACTTCAGACACCTGTTGTCAAGTAGATGTTCTTGAAGAGTTGGTGGTAGATACATTTGAGACAGAGCATCAAACAGTTCTTTGTAAAGCAGAAATTGCACAATCAGGAGCAACAAGTGCAAAAAAAACTAAATGTGTTGTCAACCTGGCTAAGCAACAAATAAGAAGAAGACATTAGTAGTATGAATCTCTTGGTGACAACCCTTCACCCCCATTACCTTCAGTAGAAAAGGCACCCACTCTTGAACTAAAACCCTTGCCTTCACATCTTCGTTATGCATAATTGGGAGACTCCACAATACTTCCAGTAATCATCGCGAATGATATGACAAGGGAGGAAGAGAATAAATTGTTGGAGGTACTCAAGCAGCACAAAACGAAAATTGGATGGACAATAGCTGACATTAGAGAAATTAGTCCAACTCTTTGTATGCACGAGATTTTAATGGAGGGCGGGTCAAGGCCATCAGTGAAAGGACAACACAGATTAAATCCAACCTTGAAAGAAGTGGTGCAAAAAAAGTGCTGAAATTGTTGGATATAGGTATTATCTATCCCATCTCTGATAGTTCTTGGGTGAGTCCAATACATATGGCACCTAAAAAAGATGGAATTACTGTAGAGAAGAATGAGAACAACGAGCTGATACCAACACGGTTAGTGACAGGGTGGAGAGTATGTATAGATTACAGAAAGTTAAACAATGCCACTAGAAAGGACCATTTTTCATTGTCATTCATTAATCAGATGTTAAAGAGGTTAGCAGGTCATTTTCATTACTGCTTTCTAGACGAATATTCAGGGTACAATCAGATAGTTATTGTTTCAGAAGACCAAGAGAAAACAACATTCACATGCCCTTATGGAACTTTTGTGTTTAGAATGATGCCTTTCGATCTATGCAACGCACCTGCAACCTTTCAACGGTACATGATGGTCATATTCTCTAACATGGTGGAAAAATACATCAAGTTATTCATGGATGATTTCTCAGTGTTTGGGGATTCTTTTGATGATTGCTTGGAACGACTATCGCTTGTATTACAACGATGTGAAGAGAAGAATTTGGTGCTCAATTGGGAAAAGTGTCACTTTATAGTAAAGGAGGGGATAGTGCTAGGCCACAGGATTTCCTCAAAGGGCATTGAAGTTAACAAAGCCAAAATACAAGTGATTGAAAAATTGCAGCCTCCTAATTCAGTTAAGGGGATCAGAAGCTTTTTAAGACATGCAGGGTCTTATAGAAGGTTCATTCAAGATTTTTAAAAAATTTCAAAATCTCTGTGTAATCTACTGGAGAAGGATGTGCCATTTCACTTTTATGATGAATGCTTAAATATCTTTAATACTTTGAAAGACAAGTTAACTTCTGCACCTGTAATAGTAGCACCTAATTGGGATCTACCTTTCAAACTTATGTATGATGCTAGTGAGTTTGCAGTGGGAGCTGTGCTTGGCCAACGTAAAGGAAAAGTGTTATATGTAATCTACTATACAAGCAACACCTTGACAGAATCTCAGATCAACTATGCAACAACAGAAAAAGAGATGCTAGCAGTGGTCTTTGCCTTAGACAAATTTCGTTCCTATCTGATTGGTTCAAAGGTGATAGTCTACACTGACCATGCAGCATTGAAATATCTGTTTGAGAATTAGGATACTAAACCTAGGCTGATTCGATGGGTTCTATTATTGCAAGAGTTTGACATTGAAATTCGCGACAAAAAGAGTACAGAAAATCAGGTAGCAGATCATTTATCAAGGCTGGAGCAACTGTGTGATTTAGATGACGTGGATATTAATGAGGTCTTCCCAGATGAGCAATTATTGCAGATAGAAAAGGCTCCGTGGTATGTCGACATTGTTAATTACTTAGCTAGTGGCTATATGGATCCTGATCTCTCCTATCTGCAGAAGAAGAAGCTGCTTCATGAAGCGAAATTCTATTATTGGGATGATCCAAATTTATATAGGAGAGGGGCAGACCACATCATTAGGAGATGTGTGCCAGAGGATGAAATGAAACCTATCCTTTCACGGGTTCATGCTTCGGCTTATGGAGGACACTTTGGCCCCCACTAAAACAGCAGCAAAGGTGCTTCAATATGATTTCTTTTGGCCTACACTATTCAAGGACTGCCACAATTTCTATAGGTCATGTGATAAGTGTCAGAGAACAGGTAACATATCAACACGTCACGAGATGCCACTTAACCACATTTTGGAGGTGGAAATATTTGATGTCTGGGGGGTTAATTTTATAGATCTCTTTCCATCATCTTACAACAATCGGTACATCCTAGTGGTAGTGGACTATGTTCTAAATGGGTAGAAGCTAAAGCATTGCCTACAAATGACGCTAAGGTGGTGGTGGACTTCATAAAGAAACACATCTTTAACTGCTATGGATCACCTAGGGCCATAATAAGTGATGGTGGAACTCACTTCTGCAATCGATTATTCCAGGCAGTGCTGCATAAGTACGGGGTACAACATCGAATTGTCATTCTTTACCACCCTCAGACAAGTGGACAGGTGGAAACCTCGAACAAACAATTGAAAAATATTCTCGAGCTCACTGTGAATGCATCTCTCAAGGATTGGTCAAAGAAATTAGGTGATGCGTTATGGGCATATCCACTGCTTATAAGACACCTATTGGAATGTCTCCATATCGACTAGTCTTTGAAAAAGCATGCCACATACCAGTGGAGTTTGAACATAGAGCATACTGGGCATTGAAGCAGTTAAACATTGACCTGGAAAAGACTGGAGAAACAAGAGTACTATAGCTACATAAAATAGAAGAATTCAAAAGAGAAGCATATGAGAATGCAGCCATCTACAAGGAAAGGACGAAGCAGTTGCATGACAAGAACATCAGGCAAAGAATTTTTAGAGTGGGAGATCAAGTGCTTTTATACAATTTTAGACTTAAACTGTTTCTAGGAAAGTTGAATCTAGATGGTCCGGCCCTTTTACGGTCTCTCAGGTGTTTCCCTATGGCATAATTAAATTACACCATCCAACAAAATTAAACTTCAAAGTGAATAATAGTAGCACAAAGTCCAGCTAATGACTTAAAAGAAGTGCTTTTTGGGAGGCAACCGAATTTTCAAAACTTTTATTTTACTTTTTGTATCACATAGCATATAATTTTGTTTTGTTTACTAGGTTGCATTAGATTTAGGCACGTTTCAATTTTTAGGAGTCATCACTCATATCCCTTCCACCCTCAGGCCCTTGAATTTATTGTTGGTTATTTTGATTGTTTAAGTTAAGTAACCCTTATTCCCTATATTTAATTTGTCAAAATTGATTTTTTAGGAACATGACGTCGTGGAACACTCAAACAAACATAGATCCAAGGGAAAGCATGATGAAGAATATTATCCAGCCGTCTCACATGGTGCCTCACATATTCAACAGAAAAATTTGGGAAGTACCTTCATCTTTTTCTTCCCTACCCCCTTTATGTACTTATTTATGTTTTATGACATTGAGAACAATGTCAATTTTAAGTTTGAGGATGGAAAAAACTTTTAGTTTTTGTTTTTTTGTATGTTTTTGTGCGTTTGTTTTTAAAAAAAAAATCTTTTTGGTTCAGTTTTGTACTTGTGTGGGTTAGACAGTGTGGACAATGATGATTTAATGTGAGATTTTGTGTTGATTTATGTTGGATAGGATGTATGTTAGACTAATTGAAGCTCAACCTTGCAAAATTTGATATTACAAGCGCACTAGAATTGAGTTTGACATTGTGACTAAATGAGTTGTTTCTTGCTTTTGATAGGTTGATCTAGTGGGATATAGATGCTTTACCTGAGCCATATTGAATTATTTATCCTTCGACCAAATTTAGCACAGTTTGGGGATGACTTTATAGTTGTAGGAAGATGCGGATGTGAATGTGGATTCCATGTGTGAAAACTTATGTGTGGATTATCTTAGAGTGACATGATAAAACTCTGCGAAAGTCTTAAGTTAGAGGTCCGTTTGTTTGAATAAGTGTGTGATAAGGGGCATTGCACTAATCAAGGCATATATATTTGAAAATTTTAAACTTCTCTATGAAGCGTTTATGACTCAAATGATTAAGTTTGTAAGAGTATCTTAAAATTTGGTGCCCTAAAGTCATCTGACTTGGAAGCCATCGGTCTAAAACTCGTTACAAGGTTCATTTAGAAAGCAATCAGGCATGAAATTGCACTTGAAAAAAAAATTTGTTCTCTTCGAAAACTTTTTGACTGGGTCAGTAAGCCTGTAAGAGTATTTAAAAATATGGTGTCCTAAAATCATTTGGTTTGGAAACCACCGACCTAAAGCTTGTTACAGGGGTCATTTAGAAAGCTTAATGGAGAGAATATATAAAAAATATAATAATAATACTTGTGAAAAACAGAAAAAACAAGTGTATGAAAAGAGCAAAAGCATTAAAAACATTGGTTAGGTCCTAACACTTATTTGAGGGAATTTGACTTTTGATACAACATAATTAACTAATTGAGTTTTGGAGGTCGAAACAATCAAATAATTGAAGAATTCTTGTTCACTAAAGTGTTGACTTGCAACTAGTAACGTCCACCTAAACTCGAGAGAGTGAGAATAATAATGAAATATTCAGCTTTAGATTACACACTGGAAAAGAGTGAAAAAGAATAAGTTTAGGGGTGTGTGAATCTTAAGAGTGATGAAAATACATATATGACCATTAAGGGTTGGGAATTGAAACAACTTGTGCAGTCATGGTTGATTACTCGATTCTTCACACACACACGTTAATTTTTGTATTGGAAGAGTGGATATTAATTTGGTACTGTGACTTTGAAGCATGTTTATAGAGTAAACACTAATATCTTGAATCATGACGTAAAAAGCTAAACTGTCCAACCAAATATTTTTGTATGATTGTATGTCTATTACTATTTAGTTTATTGTTTTGTTTGAGGACAAACAAATGTTTAAATTTGGGGGTATTTGATAAGTGTATTTTATACACTTATTCGGTATCTCTAGCAATATTTGATGGTTCTTTTGATAAATTATACTATAAATTTTTGTCTTTTATGTTTAATAGGTGAAATTTTATGAAGGAAAATGAATTGAAGGAATGAAGCAAAAAAATGACGAAATGTAAAATTTGGGAATCAAGTTGTAACAATTCAATAGTTGATCTGGACCATGAATCAAAAATTGAAGAATTTGGAGATCAAATTTCATATTTTAGAAAGTGAAAGACTTGAATTGAACCAAAGAATACACGAGTTGCAAGAATAAAAGAGCTTAAGGACTAAAATTTATTATAATGAAAAATTGAGGACTTGAGGGATAATATTGTATTTAAGACTTTGAATTGAAGTCAAAGATGGCGGCTATAGAGTTGTATTATAATTCACGCAGGAGGTTGGGAGTTTTTTGGAAAAAAATTAGAGTCCCTTTTAGAATTAAACTTGTGGTTGCTATATATATATAGCCCCGTTTGTTTTTCATTTTTTTCATTAAAATGAAAAATATGACCGTTATCCATCACATCAAGGCACCAAATTTGAATTTCTATCTCTTGTGTAGAGCTCATAACGACTATAATTTTCATTTTAATTTTTATATTAATGTGTACCAAACGGGCTAATATATATATGCATAGAAAACGGAGAGGAGAGAGGAGCCAATTTGATATATTTCATGCAAAATTTGGAGGCTGCAATTCTTATTAGAGACACGCAGCAAAGGAGAGAGGCAGCCAATTATATATAATTTTCCTACAGAATTGAGGCTAAAATATTCAGAGACGCACGGATTTCAGAGCAGTTGGAGTCACTTTTCTTTGGTCAAATTTGTTGGTTGCTGAATTTTTATTTGGAGAGATACACGTAGAGATGTCAATTGGGCCGAGCCGGCTCGGCTCGTCAAAGCTCGGCTTGTGGGCTGACGAGCCCGAGCTCGAACCGAGCGAGGGGTCGCGTCCAACGACCCGAGCCGGCTTGTCCAAAAAAGTGGAAAAAATTAAAATTTTATAAATAAAATTTGAAAAATTTGCAAAAAAAAAAAATAATAATAATAATAATAAAATTTGAGTACACGAGCTCGCCCAAAAGGAACGAGCCAAGCCCGAGCTCGACTCGTGAAAAACCAGCCAAGAGCTAGGCTCGCCACGAGCCTGAGCCGAGCTCGTGGGTTAACGAGCCGAGCCGACTCGGTCCATTGTCACCCCTAGATACACGTACAAGCAGGAGAGAGGGAGGAAAAAAAATTTCTGTTGCTATTAAATAAACGGGACAGAAAAGTGGAGAAAAAGGACATCAAATTGAAGCAACACACACAAAACATTAAAATCATTTACATTCCGTCAATTAAGCAGGTGATGAATTCCATAATTGTTGTTTTTCTTTTATTAATATGCGTAGTTAAATTTAATTTTTGCGGGAACAATATAATCTATTTGGGACCTTTATTTCTTTTAATTAAAATTTTTGTTCTTATATATTTTATGTATGGATTTTAATTATGTTTTTAATACTTTGAATTTTTCTAACCAATTATTCAATAATTTTGTGAACAATAATTACGTAGAGATACGGATTCTTGTTTAGATCACATATTAAAATTCGGTAAATTAATATAACGTATAGAAATACCTATATTAATTGTTGCGGTCCTATAGAAATTCTTAGAACTGTTATTTCGTTTAATTAAATTTAATTTGCATAGAGATATAAAATTAAACTAATTAAATAGGCTCAACGAGAACTCGAGAATGGTAAGTGGAATACAATAAAAGAATTCGACCGAATACTACTTTAGTTTTATGAATCTTGATATTAGAAATAAAGGTGACCAATATGTGAAGTTGTTCTACCCTAATCTCTATTTATTAATTGAATTCTCACTAGTTTTCTGTTGCATCCACGAAATTTCTAATAATTAGATTTAAAAATAACATTTAATCATTTTTTATTTATTTATTTTCATTAAATAGAAGTTATGAATAATAAATTGAGTACTAAAGTATAGTCCTCGTGAGAACGATAATTCGAATTCAAAATATCCACTTTATTACTTATTAAGATTCGTCCACTTGCGGGATAAAATCGACAACATAGGTCAACCAATAGGAGCTGTCATGGAGAGACATCATAATGACAAAGATAAAAGAATACCACCTTATGAGGTTAGCAACAACCTCACAACTAATCAAAAGCGAGAAATTTTCTTCCCTTACGTTAGCACCACCACCAGGGGTGGTGGGGGACCCTTAAGGTTAGGGTTTAACCTTTTAAAACGATGATAGCCTAGGCTACAGACTATGATCTAGATGTCATCATTCTTCGTCATCAACGAACTATCCAACCGATAAAACTCTCCAAATTAGGACAGTGACACAAATTATCAGATCAGACAACGTAGCTTAACAAGTGTAGAATCCAATTTTGTAATATGTGAAGAGAGCAATGCTAACTATTTTCCAGCAAAAACACGAGTTTTTCCTTGCTATAATTCCAGCAACCAGTACTACTCTGTTAAATTTTTCTTAAATTGATCTATAATTGTCACGTTATTTAGTAATCGACATCGTCTGTTCTATTTAATAACATTTTATATCAGTTTGTTCCCAAATTGCAAGAGTCAAACGGGAGTGCAGTAACATAAAATCATTCCTTCTCAAAGCTTATTAACATATGAACGCTATTGTTGTAAAATTTATACAATATTTTGTGATGTTAATCGTTCAACATTTCAACTTAAATATAATTTTATATCGTTCATGCAAATATAAAACATTTTTTTTTCATTTTTTTTTTCGTATTTCATTATTTGTAAAATAAATTTAAAATGCTAAATAAAATATAAGTCGTTGGATTCAAAAAGTAAAACAAGTGCTTTCTAAATGTTTCGATTGAATAAAAACTCACTCCTTTTATTGAGGATAGTTTAGGAATTTTACACTTGAGATGACATGAAGCCTATTAGGGATTTGAATTACTACCATAAAAGAGACACATGTTAGAAAAGATAAGGTGTGTGATTTTTTTTTTTATTATTATTTTTTGTAAATTTAGGAATTTCATGGAGCCTATTAGGGATTTGAATTACTGCCATAAAAGAGAGACAGATTAGAAAAGATAAGGTGTGTGATTTTTTTTATTTTTTATTTTTTGTAAATTTCTTCATTATAATGAAATACTACAGTGGTGAAAGAAGATGTAATTTCACATTGAGATGAACTTCTATAAATATTGTGTGTTCTTGTGTCTATTTTCTTTTTGTGAATATATTTCCCTTTTGTGGAAATATAGTGTTTTTAATTCTCAAAAATTTCTTCAAAACGCGTCGTGTTCTTTTAAGTTAAACACAATTTAGATTCCCAAAATATATCTAAATGACGTAGTGTGGTAACGTCAAGTGTAAATCACTCCATTTCTATGGAGGAACTCTATTTGCCACGTGGATTTTTCCATTAACTTTGCTAGACAAAAATTAATTAATGTATGATTTTGAATAATTAAACTCACTCTTTATTCTTAGTATATAATGATTGTGTTTAATAAGTTACATACTTCAATATTCAACTCCTTAAATACAATAGCTTCGTCTACAACAGAGGTCGAGTACATGGCCATTACCGAGGCATGTAAGGAGGTTATGTGGTTAAGAGGATTAATTGGTGAGATTAGTGAAGACTTGCAGATATCTACATTGTATTGTGAGAGTCAGGGTGTTATTTGTCTGATTAAAGATCAAATGTTCCATGGGAGGAATAAGCACATTGATGTGAAGTACCATTTTGTGAGTAAAGTGATTGCTCGCGGTGATATTGTAGTGAGCAATGTTGATACCAAGGAGAATCCTACTAATATGATGACAAAATCACTTCTCGTTGCTAAGTTTAAGCATTGCTTGAACTTAATTGGTGTTTGTCATTGATTTAGTCCATTGGGGACTTGTTTGGAAGAGGTGGAGTGGTGTTTACTTGGAGATATGTATTTTGGAATTCCTTATCTTGGAATTTAGTTCAAGGTGGAGATTTGTTGTGGTTTGACCCAATTTTTGTGGGCATAGGAGTCACAATTGGAGTGTTTTTGAAGAGATCATAAATATAGACTGAGAGAAAAATTCGCCGCAATTTCGCTAGCTAGACGCTCGAGAGCTGTGAGCAGAAGCCCCATCGTTTTGGCTTCTCACTGGCTAATTTGAAGGGGCGGACCCTATGTAGGCTCAGATGCTTGCACTGAAATTTGGGCCACCTCCACTGGGCCACAGCCCAAGTTAAATTGGCCTTGAATTTGTATTTACAATACTGTTGCCATTTATCAAGTTTGGACCAAACTTTTGTTTACCTAGTAGAGACCATTGGGGTTCATAATCATTATCCCTCCTTATTTTAAAAAAGAGAATGTGAAGTTTACTGTTCATTTTGATCACACAAATTTTTACACGAGTAAATTATTCTATTTAATGACGCTATAGCATTCTTTTCACATGCCATTTTATCACCATTCTCACACGCCATTTCACTGTAATGTCACCTCCACTACAATATTTCTTCATTTTCACACGCTATTTCACTTGATTAAAGACAATACTATATATGTATTATATAATAAAAAAAAGAAATTATATATAAAGATTATTAAAAAAATATTACAGTTAAAATAGAAAATTTTAATAAAGTTTTTAAATTAAATCAGAATGATTTAAAGAAAAATAAATATTATTTAATTCAAATTTAACGTATGTCGTTCTATCATAAATATTGTATAAAGATTATTTTATTAAACTAAATTAAAAAATAAAATAAAAGAATGTTATAAAAAATAAATAAATAATACATATAAATATTATTTAATTAGTTAAACTGAATAAATTAAATTTAAAAAAATCAAAAAATCTCTCTGTGAACGGAGATAATCTCTCCATCCACGGAGGGAACTCTCCTTTTAACTCCGTGCACGGGGTGATCTGCATGGGGTGGAATCACTCTATGTACGGAGTAGTGATAATTTTTCTTTTTTTTTATTATAGTAATTTTTTATTAATAAATATTTAATTTAAAAAATCATTTGTCCTTGAAAGCCTCTCATACCTACTAATTGATGTACCTGAAAAAATAAATATATCTAAATATCTTGAAGTTAATATTTTTTTTATCTATAAATAAGTAGCTTTTACAAATATAAGTTTTTTTTATTACTTTTAAATAACTTTAAATGATTTTATTATTTAATATTTAATCACTTACAAATATCTTGTTATTAATATTTAATTCAATGTAAAAAATTAGTTATAAGTAAAAAAATCACTTCGAGTCATTTAAAAGTAATAAAAAATTATAATTATAAAAGCTATTTATAAATAAAAAAAATTAACTTCAACATTTTTAAGAAAATATTTAGATATATTAAAAATTTTCAAATTAAATATTAATAAAACCTTACTATAAAAAATAAAACAAAAAACATATGAAAACTTGCACGAAGTGATAACACTCCATGCAAGTTGCATGGAATGTTATCACTCAATGACCACTAGGGTTGGGCAAATCTCCTGAAATCGAACTGAACCCGACGGTTCTTGTCAAATTAAATACTCGAATGGGTATCTGAATTAAGAATCGACGGGTACAGTTCGGTTCTCGGTTCTAGACTAAGAACCGAAGAACCGAATCTTTCTAAATTTTTTTTATATTGAATAAATCAAATTATTTTAATTTTAATTTTTTCTAAACAAATTAACAATTTCTAAATCCAAATTTTTGGCCCAATAATTTGTTTCATTTCTAATTTTTTAATTTTTTACCCAATTACCCATTTTATTGTTTCATTTTTTAGCCCAACAAGATCCAACCTACTAAATAACCCTAAATACTTACACTAAAATGTATAACGTTGTCTCGACTCTCGTACTCACTCTCGCAGCCTCCTTAACATTTCAAAACCTATACAATCGCCGGTCAAAGCTGTGACCTCCGATTGAAGCTGTAACCTCCGCCGACCAAAGGTTTGACCGTAGCGATCATTTGAGTAAGGTAATCTACTAGTCTCTAACATTCCAAAACCATTGAATGTGTCATTAGTTGTATGTATATAATGTTGTTATAAATTTTAAAAAAATTAATTATAGTACGGAATCGAATCAAAACGAACGATTCCATTATTATATTTGGACCCGACGGTTCCATTTACTAGATACCCGAAAATTTTGGTTCGATTCGGTTCTCTTTAGAACCGAACCGAACCGAACCGACCCACGCCCACATCTAATGATCACTCCGTGCACGGGCATTTCACCATGTACGGAGTGGTAACCGCTCCGTGCACGTAGTTACTTTCTTTTTTTTCTTTTTTCTTTTTTTTTTAAATTATAGTAATTTTTTATTAATAGTTAATTTAAAAAATAAATTTATCTAAATATTTACTTAAAAATGCTGAAGTTAATATATATATTTTTTTTACCTATATGTAGTTTTTGCAATTATAAGTTTTTTCTATTATTTTTAAATAACTTGAAGTACTTTTTTTTACTTATAAATAATTTTTTACAATCTACACAGTGTAATCTTTTTATTAATATTTAATTTAAAAAACTAAATATAACTAAATATTTATACTTAAAAAATTTTAAGTTAATCTTTTTTTACTCATAAGTAGCTTTTACAATTATAAGTTTGTTTTACTTTTAAATAATTTAAAGTGATCTTTTTAATTATATATAACTTTTTACATTTTAGAAACAAAGAATAACTTTTACGTAAAAAATTATTTTAAAAATATTATTACTAATAAAATTATAGGATATTATGGATAGTTAATAACGTGAGAAAATAGAGAAAAAATATTGTGTGTCAGATTCAAAGTATGTAAGTTGCAAGTAAAATAGAAAACGACGTCGTTTCTGTTCCACCAATTGAAAAAAAAGCTACAGTGTGACAAAAATATTATTAAAAAAATATTACTACTAATAAAATTATAAAATTATAGGATATGATTGATAGTTGATAGCGTGAGAAAATGGAGAAAAAATATTGTGTGTCAGATTCAAAAGACCAAACCATTTCCAACAAGTTCAATGTGAAAACCAAATGTGATAAAAATGAACAGTAAATCTCATATTATCTCTTTCAAGGTAAGGAGGGAAAAAATGAATATTGAAAAAAATTCTAAATAGAAAGAAAATTCTCCTTTCACGGAGTTACTTTTTTCCCCCCCCTTTTTAAATTATAGTATTTTTTTATTAATAGTTAATTTAAAAAATTAAATATATCTAAATATTTACTGAAAAATGTTGAAATTAATATTTTTTTTATCTATAAATAGATTTTACACTTATAAGTTTTTTTATTACTTTTAAATAACTTGAGGTGATTTTTTAATTATAATATCTTTTTACGTTCGAGATAGTGTAATATTTAATTTAAAAAGCTAAATATATAGATAATTTTTTCTATTTAAAATTTTTATGAATTCTTTTTTCTTTATTTATGATTGAACTTAATTTTTTCAAAAAATATTAATCCCTCCTCCTCTTATAGTTGCAAAAGATACTTATAAGTAATGAATATTAACCTAATTTTTTTTAAGTATAAATATTTAGATATATTTAGTTTTTTAAATTAAATATTAATAAAAAGTCACATTATCTAGAATGTAAAAAGTTACTTATTAGTAAAAAATCACATCAAATTATTTAAAAGTAATAAAAAAATTTATAAGTGTAAAAGCTACTTATAGATAGAAAAAAATATTAGCTTCAACATTTTTAAGTAAATATTTAAATATATTTAATTTTTTTAAATTAACTATTAATAAAAAATTACTATAAAAAAAAAAAAAGGAAAAAGAAAACTTGCATGACCGTGCACGGAGTGTTTACCTTCTTTTTCTTTTTCTTTTTTCCTTTTTATATTATAGTAATTTTTATTAATAGTTAATTTTAAAAAATTAAATATATCTAAATATTTACTTAAAAATGTTGAAACTAATTTTTTTTTTATCTATAAGTAGCTTTTACAATTATAAGTTTTTTATTACTTTTAAATAACTTGATGTGAATTTTTGCTTATAAGTAACTTTTTTTAAGCTCTAAATAGTGTAACTTTTTCTTAATATTTAATTTAAAAAACTAAATATATCTAAATATTTATATTTAAAAAATTTTAAGTTAATATTTTTTTTACTCATAAGTAGCTTTTACAATTATAAGTTCGTTTTACTTTTAAATAACTTGAAATGATCTTTTTAGCTATAAATAACTTTTTACATTTTAGAAATAAAGAATAACTTTTACGTAAAAAATATTATTACTAATAAAATTATAGGATATGGTTGATAGTTGATAACATGAGAAAATAGAGAAAGAGTATTGTTTGTCAGATTCAAAGCATGTAAGCTGCAAGTAAAATAGAAAACGACGTAGCTTCTACTCTACCAATTAAAAAAAAAAAAAAAGAAGCTATAGTGTGACAAAATATTATTTAAAAAAATATTACTACTAATAAAATTATAGAATATGGTTGATAGTTGATAGCGTGAGAAAATGGATAAAAAGTGTTGTGTATCAGATTCAAAGAATCAAACCAGTTTCAAACCAATTCAATGTGAAAACTAATGTGATAAAAATGACAGTAAACCTCACATGAATTCTTTTTTCTTTGTTTATGATTGAACTTAATTTTTTTAATTATATTTTTTCCTTTCTGAAAGGAGAAAAAAATTTCTATTTAAAATTTTTTCAATATTAATTTTTTTATATTTAAATTTTTTTTCAACTTTTTTCTATTGGTGAAAGTGGAAATTACTGTCTTTTTTGCACACACTGTTTATTTTTGTCACATGCATTTTCATATTCAGCTGGTTTGAAATGGGTTTGGTTAAAGTGATTTGACTTTTTTATTATATTATAAAAAATATATAAAATAATCTACCATCTATCACTCTTTCAAGTTACTCATTCTCCCTTCTTCAATTTAATCGATTTCTGTACAAAAGTCCACCTTTCATGTACAAAAAAAAAAAAAAAAAAAGCCTCTCCAAATTCTTTTCTTTTCGTGGGAAAAAAACATCGCGTGGTCCTCATTTCAATTGTAAGAAAGAAAATCTTAGAATTTGTGACGATTATCTTTGGGTATGTTCTTGCAATTTTATTTTTATTTTTATTTTTTTTGTATTTTAGTTTTTTAAGATTTATCTAAGGTATATAGTTTTTATTTTTGTGTATAGATGAAAATTTAAATTGGCTCATCTTCCTCTATCTAGATGTGAGATATGTTCTTGTCTTTGTATATAAGTGAAAATTTAACTGGAGTTTTATTTTTTTCTTGGATAAGGCCATGAAATTTATATTTTTGTTGGATGTTTGATTTCTTGTAGATTCACTTCTTATTTTCTTCGACTTTATTTAATCTAATATATGGTTTTTTTTTTTTTTGAGTGTGTAAAAGTTAGTTAGGGTTTTTTGATCCAATTAGTAGTGTTTATAGTTGTGTTATTGTTTATATTTGTAAAAATGATTATTGAGTTGTTACGTAGTTCAAATACGCATGTATAATCCATTTGTAATTCCTTTAAAGAGAGAAAATGTGTTCAACCTATAAAGAGAAAAGAATTAAAAAGAGAAAGAAATTTATAATATGAACAAAACAAACTTAAAATAATATTATGTAATTAAACAAAAAAAATTAAACAACTTAAAGTTACAAAAATGAAACAAAGAATATATTAATATTATTTAATTAAAATTGAAAAAATAAATTTTATCATAAATAGAAAAGAATTAAAAAAAATTTAAATCCAAAATATAATATGAACAAAACAAATTTAAATAAAAAATAAGAAAAAAATAATCTCCGTGGACGGAAAGATTATCTCCGTCCATGGAGAGATTGTCTCTCCTTTTAAAAGGAGAGTTTTTCTCCTTTTGAAAGGGAGAGTTCTCTTCGTGAAAGGGAGAGTTCTCTATGATGAAAATTTTATTTATTTATTTATTTATTTATTTTTAATTTTTTTTATATTATAGATACATTTTCTTTACTATTCAAATTCTTTCTCCTTCAAAGAGCATATTTTTTTTTCCATTTAAAATTTTTTCATTATAAATTTTTTCAATGTAAAATTATTTCAATTTTTTTACTGATTAATTTAATTTTAAAATTTTTTTTGTTCATATTATAGAGAATTTTTTTTCCATTTTAATTTTTTTAAATTCTTTTTTCTTTATGATTGAATTTAATTTTTTCAATTACTGTTTTTCTCTCCTTCAAAGGAGAAATTTTTTTCTATTCAAAACTTTTTTAATATAAATTTATTTGATTTAAAATTATTTCAATTTTTTAACTAGTGGAAAATACTATTTTCTTTGCACAAAACTGAACTAATCATTTTTGTCATTACTATATTCAATTTCAAAATTAATATCACAAATAACTTACCTGAAATGATTATTTTTATAACTAACTGATTCGCTTATTTTTTAAACACTGAACTGATATGAACATTAAAAACGTTAATATGACGTTCAAAATAATATTGCCCGTGCCTTACACGAGCGATAGACTAGTATTATGAAAAGGGACAATTGGGATCATATCTAGAAAAATAATACATCACGCTTCAAAGACAATTTACTCTGTATTTGGTTTAACTAAAAATTAAATTTTTAGGAGATTTTTTTTAAAAGTTGATGAAATATGGATTCAATTTTTCTCGAAGATTTTGGGTTTCACTTTATGTTAAGGTATTTCATTATTATTATTATTATTATTATTATTATTATTATTATTATTATTATTATACATCTGCTAATATCGTTCGCCTTGGATAAAACTTCCTAGGTTCGCTCCTAGCTATTTGAGGCAATAGAATCATAGGAAACTAATGTTTCAAATAACAAGCTGTCATATAAGATTGCTATTGTAGTTGCCAACTATGAAAAGCATGATTCCTTTCCACAACCTCTTTTTTCATTCGAGATCTACAACCTAAATTAATTCGATCTTTAACAATTATAACATGATTTTAAATTTTGGTCTATCCGTTATTTTGAAATATTCTTTCAGTGTTACTCATATGAATTTAAGTCTCTTAAGTTCCAAAAGTGACTACTTTAAATATAGGAGTTCGATTTTTAATAAATAACGAGGAATTGAAGAAGATGTAGGCATAAGTTGGATGAATGGAGAAGTATTATCAATATTTTATAATAAGAAGACTAGTTTAGTTACGGAGAAAAAATCCCACGCTAAAGCAGTAGAAAGATACGGTAAGTAATGAACTTGGAAAGTAAACATATGAATCCATTGTACAAAAAATAATAATAATAATAATAAATCGCAGTAGACAATTTCTTAATGTGAATTATCCATTAAAAAAAAAAAAAAAAAGAAAAAAAAAAAAAGGAATTGTTTAATACAATATATGCAGCAAATGCAATACACCAAAAGCCATACAGTTTATATGAATACTCCTTGAAGTTTAATAAATAAAACAAACGACTGTATAAGACTGTAGACAATCTATATATAACTGGACATGAACATACAACCACATTATTCACAATCGTAGAGCTTTAATATTTGAAGCCTGTGAGGAACAGAAATTACAGATGATTTACGTCCTTTAACCTTCAATAGTGACTTCAGCAGCCAATGTCTCTGGCATTGATGAAGCCAGAGATGATTTCTTGTTAGAAGAATTCATTTCGGGATTCTTCTCTATCTCATCTTCGAGTTCAGGGTGACAAACAGGTTGACTTGGGATTTCTTCTGAGTTCTGTGCACAAGTTTTCTCATCTTGAGCCTCGGTTTCTGCATTTTTGGCTTTCACTTTACTTGGCTTTTCTCGAGTTTTTTTAGTAATAGATTCCTGGGAATGAGACTTGGGTTGGGAGTTTTTGACGGACTTCTTGAGAGCAGCATTACCCTTGACACCATCTGCCTTGGGAGTCGACATTGGTGAGTTGCCAGTAGTGACTCGAGGACTAAGACACGATCCTCCATTTTCGAGGGAGTTGCTAACTTTAGGGGCAGTGCCTTTGTTCCTTCCGAGTTTAGGAGATTTTGGACGTGTAGTCGGTATCTATACAAATAATGACAACAAAATATCTTGTTAATGTGCAAAACTAGAGGTTAAGAAGAGCAAAAAGTTCTTGAACTAGATCATGTTTGGTTTGCAACGCTAGACACAATAAAAAACCAAACAAGATTTTTGGTTCTTTTTCTTCCTTAATGTTGTTGAATGCCATCAATCCTCACTACTGAAATGCCACTAATCTTTAACTTATCACATTTCAAGTGATTTTTATAGCATAAAGTGTCCTCGATTGAGAATGTGATAAATAAGGTAAGTATATTATTTAATTTATTGTGCAAGAAAACCTAACATGCTCAAGCTTCTTCGCACTCCAGGTGGATTAAAATATTCTGTAAACATAACCTACCTACTCAGAGAAAATTGAATTTCCAAGGTCGCATCAGTCCGATCATCATATCTAATATGTATAATAAAATTTTGTCTAATAGACCCATGATTCAAAATGTTGAAATTCAGAACTCTCAAGTTTTGATGTAGGGTTCAAACTTGGGCACTTGCATTCTAGAGTGGAAAACTTAGAAGAGTAACAATTAACTTTAGAGAGTGGCATATATGAAAATAAAATTTTTTCTAGCTTATCAAGTCAAGTATATTAACATGGAGATACTCCATTTGCAGTGATACAACACATTTTCACGTAATTTTTGTTTCTGGGTGATAAGAATGTACTTAATATGACTTCTTGCATATACCGAAAGCAGAAAATAAACATAGACAACGTAAACATCCTAAACTGAATGACCTGTTCAATTAATCCCCAGTTAAATATAATAAAAATACGGTAACGCAATCACCAAATAGAATTTCAGTTACCCTAAAAAAAAAATCAAGGATTTCACTCATTGTTTTATATTGCAGTTATTGCAAATGCAATACAAATCTATGTTGTGATTATAAAAAGATTGAGTTCAATTTTCAAATTTTTTCAAAATTCCACACTGCCAAACAAGATACCATTTCAACAAGCTTCTACAGAGAAAATGGCTTTGCTACATGGAAATTGAGATTTAAATGCTCTCTTTTAAGTTCAAAATAAAATATGACCATTTCAATGATCAGATATGCAAATAAATAAAGATCTCACTATATCAATTAGAACTACAAGATAAAAGAAAATATAAGCTTATAGAGACCACACATGATCTTATGTTTCTGGTGATGTGGAAACAAATACACTGAGATTAGGCATCGTTAAGTGGTCAAGCATACATAGAGCAATTAAGAAAGATACACAAATTATACCTTCTTCAGTTCAACTTTTGGAGGGGGTGCTTTGTAGAAACTTGGCATAGGAGTAGCTTTAAATGTCAAGCTCTTCCTAAGCTGCTTTATTTCTGCCTCTTGGTTTTCCTACAATAAATCCGAGAAGATAAAAACAGAGTCAATAAGCAGAACTAGGTCAGAAAGTCTTCTAAGTTGACGATCAACCAGATATCATATTCTTCTTTGTGAGAGAGAGATTTCCAACACCTTCGATTTTTCTTGCAAGTTAGTCTTTTCCATTTCCTTTGCTTGTATTTTCTCCTCTATCTTTGAAAAGAACTGATAATAAAAGTGGATATAAGTTATACGATGCACAATAAATCAGAGACATAAGAAAGTAGAAATTAAGTGCATTTTTGGTAGGTAAGATTGGAAAGGATTGAATGCTATAATAATGGTGCATCTGCAATAATGTCTACCTCTTTCCGCTTCTCAGCACGTTGCTCCAACCTGAAGGAGAATGCACGCTTGGTCCGAGAAGTTGCATTTCTGATTGAAGTGCAAACTTGTCATAAGCATGTAAATTCAATAGAAAACCCAAAGAAGATGCACGAAAATGCAAAGAGGGAAAAAAAATCACAAATCTGGAGTCTAAGAAGTGAAAATACGATGAAGTAGTAGAACGAGAATCATCTTCTTCCTTAACAGGCAATTTAGAGTTGGCGGATTTTGAATTCCGTTCAACCAATCTGTAATTCCAACACTTAAATTGTCAATTAGCAATTTTATTTGTCATAACATAGTGGAACATGTAAGTAGTCAGAACATACATAGATCGAGTAACAGTAATAATACTTACGCATCAGATATAGTATTCGTTGCAGTTCCATTTGAAGAACGATGTTTCACAGACTGAAATCAACACATTCAAATGTCATTCCGAAACTGGTATATAAAGAAAAAATAAAAATAACAACAACCAAGAGAAAGAGAAAAGTAACCAGTGATTGGCCAATGCTTGGTGCAGATGCTATAGTCGTTCGTCGGTTGGCCGCCTTTCCTCCATTTGCCACACCCTTACTGGCTACATTGGAGCGTGAACCTGAAGTGACTACACCGTTAGAAACTTGGGACTCAACTTTTGCACCATTTTTATGAGCATCTGCTTTAGCTGGGTACACATCAGTGCTCTTTCTCATAACATCGGAGTGACGGCCTCGGGCTGGGAATGAAACACTTTGAGTCAAGCTTGGCTTTGCCTTACGCGCGAGCACATTCGAGACTCGTGAATTGGATTGATTATTGGCCAATTTATTGTTCTTTAGGCCACCATCATTAGAATCTTTACGCTTTGAGACAGTTTGGGACAATTCAACCTCGGCCCCAGATGAATCAACATGTTTTTCCTTTGATACATTTTGACACACTTCATTTCCGACAGAAAATTCTTCGCTTTTACTGATTTTCTCTCTTTCTTTGATCCCATCCAGAGTTGAATCTTCCCCATTAGTTTTCTCAGTGACATCTCGTTTTTCATCTTTAACCCCATTTTCAGACTCCATTTCCGAAAGCACCTTAAACAATATAAAAATCACCCAAAGAATTTTAGTTAACACGGTAATTTCAGAAATATTACCCCATGTTTATCTCAATTACTGGAAATTGGACAAATCCCACAAGACATTCTTCAGTTTTGAATTCCAAATGAAGAGAATTGTTCAAGATCAGTAATGACACTGTTCTTCAACATCATATTTTCCCAGAAACCGAACAGAGCATAAGAATATACAATCAATAACTTCACACATATAATCAAACCAAAAAAGATCGAAATAAAACAAACATCCCACAAATTCAGTAAGTAAAATTAAGTCAAAACCAAGCACAAAGTGATCATGACGAAGTTATAAAACCCGCTAAAACTCGGACAGCCTAAGTAAACCAGTACCTTATACGATGTTTGTCGATTTTTGGAGTAAAAAGAGAATTATGTGCTTGAAATTCGAAAGCTGCTTCTTCAAAAGTTGGTACTGTCTAGCTGTGTGGTTCGACAGACGGACGGAGGGGGAGAGAGATTTCTCTTTCGTGGAGAATGTTGAAAAGGAAATGAATTTTAAAAAAGAAATGGATAGATTTATAAAATGACCAAACTACCACTCGGATGATGACATCCGTATTTAGTGAAAATTAAAATATAGAATTTAAGTTAAAAAAGTCAATAATTAATTTGATCACAAATTTAGTACGATTCCCAACTTTTCAATCACAAAATCATCAAATCTTACCAAAATTTGCTAAAAAATTTATTTTAATGTCCTTCAAATACGGACTATGTATAAATAAAATAAAGATTCAGAAAATGCAAGAATTATACTAATATATCATATATGCCGTCGTAGAATTATTTTATAGAATTGACAATTGATTTGATAAATTCAACTTTTCTAATGTTTTTAAATTTTGGACCTATGGTGGAGGATGACAGAGTAGAGATGGGTTAGATTAGTTCGTGAGACGATATTGATCATGTTATATATTGTATTTTTTTGTATACTTCTATTCATTTATTTAAAAATGAATTAAACTAAATTTAGAAGGTTATTGAGTTAGATGATTCGTCCATTTTTATCAAGCTATCTCGTATAGTGGACCTATTTGAAATTGGAAGTGACAATAAGATGTGTGACCTTTTGTATTTAAGAACTAAAAATAGAAAAAACAAAAGTTGAATTGTCATTTGCAATGGATTATTTTTCATCAATGTTCCATTAAAATAAATACAAAAAATAAAATCTTGGACCACAAAATGTTTCCATGTCATAGTCGAATGATCATTCACCCATCAAATCATGCTCTCAATGATCATTTTGCTTTAGGGTCTTAGATTATCTCATTTGATTGTTTAATTTCAGTAAAATATTGTTAATATTTTTAAAGTAAATATTTACTCACTATCCATTAAAAAAAAAAAAACTAATTATATTCACGTCACATATTTAATTTACAACACCACATTTTAATTGCAATAAAAATCCTCAATTTTTGTACTTGTGCATCTAGAATTTTTATTTTTATTTTTATTATTATTATTTTTTTTGGTCTCCCAAAGATGATTTCTATGCAGATATTTTATTACCGTGCTTTGAATATCGTATTTTTTATTTGTTGTAATATATTTTGAACTTAAAGTCCACAATCTATCTAATCGTATAATTTTATTATCAACTTTTTCTTTATATTCTTATCATCAACATTCTATTAATTAGCTCATGTCATCTTTATTATTAATGTCTAAAAACTTCATTGAAGGTCATAAAATGACATATTTGCCCATCATATTTTAAAAGAACAATAATATAAAAACTTGATAAAAAATTTCAACCTTATTTCAAAGAATATAAATAGAATATTCCGACTGAAATCCTCAAGAAGGGGATGTATGGATTAATGAAATGTTGGATATAATAATCGATAAAAAAAAATTAAGGACATAAGTTCTACAATGAGTAGACGTCAAGGACCTTACTGCAATTAAAGTGTGTGCAACAAATAAAAACTTTAGCGTGAACATAATTATCCTTCTTGTACGAATATATACTAATTAATAGAAGATTGATGATTGCAATAGGTCAAGAACGACGAAATTTTTTATGATAAACAGATTCATTTTGTAAATTCGTTATTACGAGCAGTTCTTACAAATGATCGGACTAATGACATTTGAAGATATAAATGCAATAATTAACAAAAGTTGAAATTAATTATTTTAACTAAAGTATGATGGAATTAACAAAAAAATGTGTGGTAAAAAATTAAAAATTATCCCCTCGTCCATGGCCGACTTCGGTAATTTTCGGTTAAAGTGCATGATGATGAATTTAGCAAGGGCTAATTGGTCAAAAGAAGAAATCCATGATTGATTGCAAAGAACTAACAGGGAGTAGAACTGTAGGAGAACGTGGATAACGGCTGGGGGACTGTCGTGCGTAAGACGATGTGGCACGAGAGAGCAACGTGATTGGTCCCACTTTAGATGTGTAATCACCAACCGTTAACGTGAGTTGTCAGAACGTGCTGGTACAGAAGCTGATCTACGGCTATGATTTATGGGGACGAGAAATCTGGACAACTCAAATCATTTTCCTCTTCCAGAGTGTAGGATTTTGTAGGCGCTACGTTGTATTCTAGGCTGGCTTCACCGAAGTATGCGCATTTTTTTTATTTTTTCAAAAAAATTATTCCAAGGATGGCAATAAACTCGAATCGTTCGACAGCTTGACGGGCTAGCTCGACTCACTCTACGACCATTCTATGAGTTGAGACGACCCATGGATCGATTTGTAATTTCTTAATTAATTACATTAAATTTTCTGTCATTTATTTCTATTTGGCCCATGTTTGATTTATAGTTAAAAATTTGACAAAATTTTGGATTAAAGTCAACAATTAATTTTAATTATATTTTTTACAATATCCACAAATTTTATATTAACAATATTTTTCATCAATTTTTATTAAAATTTACTAAAAATCTTATTTTTAGTGAAATCAAAACCGGCGCTTTTTTTTTTGTTTTGTTTAGAATGTCCACAAGCTCACAATTCAGATGGCTCATCAATGGGCCCAATGAGCTTGAATGATCGGCTCATTCCATTGTCACCCTTAAATTCATTGCAAACAATTTTAGACAACAAAATTAATATATGAAAACCTAAAAGATAACGATACGTATTATCTGTTTAAAGTTTCTAGATAGTTGGCGAAGGTGAAAAATGATGGCTTCCCTCAGTGTGTTTTTTTCCTTGAGAAGGTTTCTTTATATGTTCAAATTAGCTTTATTTAGAAATGATCATGCTATAAATTCGCTTCACTTAACTACCTTAATTCAATAATTATGTTAGCTAGAATAAAATGATTGTAGAGTATTCAAAGCATGCATTATAAAAATATATAATTATTGATGAAACATAATTATTTCAGTATTCAATAACTAAAAATTTGGGTAACTCTTCTTTTAAATGCAATTTATCTACATATTTGATAAGGTAGACAGTAAAGTACTAAAAAGGGATCAAATTTGGTTATAAATTTTTTTCTCCAGTATGAATTAATTAATTCACTGGACATATATAAGTGGAAGCACATGCTATGCATTCTTGTCTTCTTCTCCATAGTAAGAGAATCCTATGCAAGCAAATTGCAATAGAGCTGATAACATGTTCACACAAAACCAAACATATTTAATGTTGTTCCATAATTTTGGCTAAGACCGTGAGCCTATATTATTCAATAAACAAACTAAGATGAAGTGAGAGTCTAGCCAATAGAGTTGGCTAAATTTACTTTTGTATGTATTTAGATTTCTATTGTAGTTGTGGATGGATATTGACGTGATTTTAATAGAATACTTCAATTGGGACCTATTCATATTTCAAATCATATGTACGTTGTACAAGGTTAATAGAGAGACGTCCCTCTCTACCTTATATAGTTATACTTAGACACGAGGATTTGTAGGTGCTTCTAAATAAGGAGGGATGGTATGTCTCAAGTATTCTAGATGGTCCATGCCCTAATTATATGTGAAACGTACTTTGTACCATGTGGGTCCAACACTTGTGGTGTGTGGTATTTTTGTGCCAAGTAGGTTGTGAGTTTTGCTATTTGAATCTAATATGAACCCGGAAATCTCTACAAAGCAAGATGCGATGAATAGCTCGACTATGAAAATGAAATTATTTATTCTACTCTAATATTTATGTTGTATTGTAGCTATGTAAGAATACCATTGCAATTTTAGTAGAAAGTTGAACGATTGACTTAGAGTCTGTTTAACGTGACTTTTGCTTCTTGTAAAATTGTCTAAGAAAGTAATTATGTTTGGGAACTAATTTATAAAAGACCTTCATATTTTGAAAATGCTTTTATAAGAAGTTATATTGAACATGCTTTCTCTAAAATCTTTTCTAAATGGTAAAAGCGCTTCTATAAAATTTGTCAAACGGGTTCACAAGAAGATTTTGGACTCAAAAACTCTTTCTAGCTTCTCAAAAGTCATGCTAACCTGGTCCTTACTCTTATTCTACCTTACTTGAATTTGAAATTGAAAATGATATTTAGCTCACTGAAATTATTATCACAATCAATGTAACGCTAATGATAGATTAAATGAAATAAGTCATTTAATTTCCCCTTTTATTTAACCTATTATTTAATATCACATTAACGCTACATAGACTGGGTTATAAATCCAATGGGGACTAAAAACCAAATGCCTTTGTTGCATTGAGCATATCCTTGATGTATTGTGGGCTTTTCTCATATTCAATATTTGGTACTTCAATGCATTGCTTGGTCCATGTTGGGGACCTTTGTGCTCAAATTGAGACCTTGTAGCTCAATAATACATAGCGGCTGGCTAAATAAGGACATAAACTCAGACACTCATATAGGTCCAAATTCGCACCGTGATAGCTTTCAATTCCTTCTATAACTCAGCATCCTAGGTACAATCATGTGTTGTCACGTCAATTTTTTCCCGATCAATCAAAGTGAATGTTACAATGTACCTAATTATAATTGGGATTATAAGACTACAAATAATAGTAGTTAGTAACCAAAA
The DNA here is from genome assembly GCF_002742605.1 of Olea europaea var. sylvestris. Lineage (NCBI taxonomy): Eukaryota > Viridiplantae > Streptophyta > Magnoliopsida > Lamiales > Oleaceae > Olea > Olea europaea. Next base: position 10,951,229 of record NC_036253.1, on the reverse strand, counting down.
TTGCTAGAGAGAGCATAAAACAATATATGTTGGAGAGAGAAAAATTGGCAATGCCATTTTTAGCAAGATGCAGCCGGCTCATTTGAGTAATTATATGACTTAATTAATGATTATTATTATTATTATTATTCAACAGCCGTCAGGGCACATGTCAATAGCACAATAAAATTTGGCCTAATTGGCAACAAACCTTTAAGCAGGGTCACATGACAATTTAACAGATGTATAAATTTTTTCGTTATCAAAAACTGTCGAAAGTGCAACTTAAATAAAAAGTCGAGAGGTCATTTGCTCTTTCTTATTTTAGGAGAGCTTGAAGACTAACTCGTAATAGTAGGAAATACGTAGAGGAATTTTTTTTCTGAATGCAATTATATTACGTTAATTACTGGGAATGGACCCAACTTTGTCATGAGAGTTTGACAAATTATTGATTACAAAAGATAAAGGCCAAATTCAAGTATAAATTAGGTTGACAGATCCAATAAGCTTAGATTTCACACCCCACAATGATTATAATTTATAAATTATTGCACTGATTATTTGCTTGTTATTACTTAGGATTTGTTCAATGTCCAGTGTAGCAGATTATCCAACCACACAAGTATTTGACATTTATTTATAAGTACAGAAAGTTCCTTACAATTATGTTACCAATAATAGCATTTCATTAGCAAGTTCTAGTAATTAAACTTTATAAATACATTGGACACTCAGAATTTGTAAATAAAATCAAACGTGGATTCTTTACGTTTAAGGGAGGGGAAGGGAACTACTTGACTTCATCGTACGGTATCTCATGTACCAACTTTGTATTTCGCTTCATCGTACATCCAAGTATATATCCATAAAGGTAGAGTTTTATTGATGCTAAAAACAAAAACAAAATACAAACTTTTAGAGGGGGACGCGTGACGTGACACCTGATTAATGAAAGTCTAAAAGAAAAAACTTAGCCAACTTTCTTAAATAGAAACTAAAGCATAAAGATAGACAATTATATATCTTATGTGCCACTTCAAACTTCATGTTATCGTGCGCCTGGTTATGTACTTTATTGGCTCCGGAGACAGTTTAGGCTAAATTTCATATTAAGAAAAGCATTTCCCTCGTTAATAGCTGTCCTAAGAGTAAAAGACCCTACCAAGTGGTGGATTGTGCTCATTTCTAGAATACAAACTAGCTTTATTTATTTATTATTATTATTATTTTTTCTCTTTTGATAGTAAAACAATGATCCTTACCCCCTGGTCTCAAAATTTGGCTTGGGAACATCAATCCTGGGCTGTTCCACCATCATATCCTCTTTTCCCTTTTCTCTAGCCTTAGAATAAGGGAAACCCATAGACTTGCAACTCCAAAACAATATACTTACAAAAATGCCAAACAAGAACATAGAGAGCAATTAGATATCAAACAAGATAAGGAAATATATCCAAATCCAAAGCATAAAAGTTCGAGGGCATCATGACCCAGATGATGTTTTATAATCAAAATGAGAATATTGATTATAGATATCCATCCTAAAAGTATTCCAACCAAAATTAGAAGACTGAGCAAGACAAAAACCAGAACATCAATGATAATTCATTTTCAGAAAGACAGAAACCAGAAGTTCATCAAGAGTCAGAATTCCCAGGCCAAAACCATGAACGCTTTATGCTAAAAGCACAAGTCCAAATGCTGATTATAATACAACATCACATACAGAAAAGCACAGGTCAATTGCATAGGCAATAACACGCAGTGTACTCGTGCATGAAATTACTCAGTAAAAGAGAAGAAATGAAGCAATAAAACAAATCAATTTTTAGAAACTGATACATCCATCTACAAATGCAGTAACTAAGAAAAATAGAAAATAGCTAGTACTTAGCAAGCATAATTTTTGAGCAGCTAACAGATGCCTACCAGTACATGTGCTTTTGATACATACATCCCAGACATCATTTCTGCTCTATTGCAAATGCACGACAGTAATACACATAATTCACAGTTGTAAAACAAATGCATTTTCCTTCTATTGTGAATATTTTTTGTTACAAATTCTACTTTGCCCTTGACTTAAATGAAACATTTATTTTAATCAAATAAGATAAACTTCATGTCACATCTGTTTTCCCATAGAGACTAGGCGGGTGTTTGGCCCCCATTCTTAGCTAATTTTAATGGATGGAATAGTGTTTTTTTGAAAAATGTGTGGTCGAAAAAGAATGAAATTTTTTTTATTTGTGTGTAATATTATTTTATGGAAGATTGTGTCGTTGAAAATAAGAGAGAGAAAAAAGAATGAGAATGAGATAAGAATGGAGGCCAAACATGGGCTAGGTAAGCATTATGTTTATCACAGGTTTGCAAACTTCCGCACATATCTCAACAGCCTCTGATCATAGCAAACATAAACATTCAACAACAGTAACATATTTAAGTACCTCTTCATCTGAGTGGCCTGACTCCCTAAATAACTATCTATTTTTCATGAATAACTGTTTTGTCTGCTCTGAGAAGTCCCAGATTCGCTGTCAAACATTAAGACTGATCAACCTGATAGGTTCCAACCTGTTGCAACAAGAAAGAACAGGAGAAAATGCAGGAAAAAGTTCTTTTATATTGATGGAACGGGTATAAAACTCAAAAATAGAAACGAACGGTGGCCATTCGAGAGGGCCTTACTCTCCTAATATAACTTCACTCACAATCTTTTTTTCCTATCCCCCGACTCCATTCCTCTATTCTATTTATAAATCCTATTCGTAACTAACTCTAGCCATGTCATCTTTACTCAACATAATTTGTTACTGCCCATAGCCTTCTTGAACCTTCTAGAATAGGTGTAATTGATTGGAGCTCTATCAATACCCCTCCCATTTCAGTCACCTTGTCCTCAAGGTGGAAAGCATACTTGATTGTTGCTGGCCCAGCATCCTAACCCGTTCAGCTCTTGCTTGCCCGAAACAAGTTCCTCCCTCTCACTACCGTTGGTCATGACTTTGCTGTCCATCACCTCTTCCAGCTCTCTAATTACAAGAACTTGCAACTCCTTATTTTTAAACTTGTGTGCAGTTGTATATTTCTTATCACAACGATAGCATAAGCCTTGTTCTCTCTTTGTCTGAATTTCTGCGTCTGTGAGTTGTTTGTAGTGGTTTGGACGAGTCGGGATAAGGTTTAAGGGTACTGATTGCTTGTTAACAGGGCTGGGAAGCTGGGTTAGATTTGAGTTGAGTGAAGGGGGGTGGATTTGGGTTGTGAAAGGGGATACTTTTGGGTTTAATTGGGTCATCCTGCCATGGGCCCTTTTGGGTTATTAGATTCCGAGTTTCAATCATTTGGGCTACTTCCATTATTTGCTCTAGGCCCACGGGTCAGAATAAGTTAACTTCAGCCCATATTGTTGGGTTTAACCCATTCAAAAAATTGCACTCCAAAATCTCCTCAGAGACCTCTGTTAATGGCGAAGCCAAGGTTTCAAGCCGCCAGCAATATTTTCAAACGATAGAGCTCTTCCTGAGGGACAAAAACTGGGCATAAAGAGACCCTTCTTGTGATGGCCGAAACCGTCGCAGCAACTGTACTTTCAACTCCTCCCAGTTTCTCATTGGCCGCCGTTTTTCTTCCCATTTGTACCAAGCTAGTGCCTTGCCATTGAAACAAACAGTAGCTACTTTCACTTTCTCTTCCTCAACCAGCCTATTAATGAGGAAATATCGCTCCACCCAAAAAATCCAACCATCTGGATCAGTCCCTTCGAACACCGGCATCTCTAGCCGTCTGATTCGAGATTCTATCCTCCCTTCAGCCCATAAACCTCCTCCACTGTTTTGGTTAGGACTTGGTCGGATTTCAGTTAACCCAGAATCAGTAGAGATCACCAGTGATTCTCCAATAGCAGGGCCCTTTTCCTTTCTCCCCTTTTCTTGATTTTTCCAAGTTCGCAACAGCAATTCGAACTTGTCCATCATCCCTGAGTGCATCAATTGAAATTCCGAACATAGTGCTTCAATCCCCGTCTGTATGTCATGGTAATGGCTCTCCACTTTTTGTTCTAACTCTGCAACTCGATTAGTAAGAGTCACGGCTGTGGTGGATGATTGGTGTGCTCTGATACCAATTGATAGGTTCCAACCTGTAGCAACAAGAACGAACAGGAGAAAATGCAGGAAAAAGTTCTTTTATATTGATGGAACGGGTATTAAAACTCAAAAATAGAAACGAACAGTGGCCACTCGAGAGGGCCTTACTCTCCTAATATAACTTCACTCACAATCTTTTTTTCCTATCCCCCGACTCCATTCCTCTATTCTATTTATAAACCCTATTTGTAACTAACTCTAGCCATGTCATCTTTAGTCAACATAATTTGTTACTTCCCACAGCCTTCTTGAACCTTCTAGAATAGGTGTAATTGATTGGGGCTCTATCACAACCTTCAAGAAAAAGAATCGATGGTAAAACATTAGTAATGAATTACTTAGCTCACCAAGAGAGACTCAGTAAAAAATATATTGTAGGCTGTGTTGAAAGCTCCAAACTGATTATTCTTCGGAATGCAAACAAAGCGTCAGATCATTGATAAAATAAACTCTTAAAAAGCCAACAATTATCTCATACCAACCATTTATCCTTATAGACACTCTACCAGGTAGCTTATACCTAGCCGTTATATGAACAAGTGGCATTCTGCTGAAAAAATTGTAAAACCATTGTTTTTCTTTCCATAATAACCAGTCAATTTTATGAGTTTTTGTAACAGTAGTCTTATCCAGCAGTGCTCAAATCAACAAAATGAAAGTAAAAGCTGAAGATTAGGCTGAATGAATTTTTTTTTTCCTTTGCTTTCCTTTACACCACATCACTGCCAACTTCTTGAGCACTGAATTTTGCATTTACCTTTTCAGTCGATTGTGAATTCAACCAAAAGAGAGCTGTTGTATCCTGACTTGATGACTAAGAAAAATAATACTATCAATGCAAGGCAGAAGTTGCAAATATAACATTTTTAACAAGCACATAAACAATTGAAGTAAACAGCTTTTTTCCAGTAAAGGAGGTACCACAAGCAATCTGTGTAAGTTACATACATAGCAGCAAGTCAACAACCGTCACTAACAAAGTCTATCTTTATAATATTTAACAAAGGACAAGGCCAGCCCTACCAACTTTTCACCTTTTATATGCCCCTGAACAACCAAAGATATACATTCATGTTTTACTCTTCAAGCCATATCTACTTCCTTTAACAGAATGGAAATCATTGGATATCTAATTGTATTATATGTGCATGTATTCAAAATTTAGAAACTTCTCTTCCCTATTGGGCTATCTTCTGAATTTTGCAAAGATTGTAGTTTGAAATCCAGCATTTCAAAAATCTAATGCTCACACAATAGAAGTCAAGTATTAGTTGCTTTATAGAAGATTTACTTTTACCAACTCTGAATAAAAGCACCCATGATCAATAAATCAAAAGATCCAAACTATAGCTAATGCTTAGGATAATTAAAACAAAAAGGGCAGCAATTCGTAATGAACCTTTTGGCTAATCTTCATATCAAATGAATTTGTTTCCAACACACACAGAAGTCTGATATGTAAAGAGAACAAGTCGTGCGTGCTATCTTCTTCAGGTAAAAAATCTTTCCACACCCGTCATGTAATTATGCCTACAAGGAAGAATAAATCAAATATCAGATCATGGGTTCCATAAATGCAGCATCCACAACTGCAAAGGAACCTTGTTCAATTGTCTAATGACTGACTCAGGGAATGGCAAGGACTCTATTGGATGTAATCATAATTTAGAAAAATGGTATAGGGAACATTACCAAAGGTGGAATGGAACTAAGGAAGCAATCATCACTTTTCAGTGATTTGTGTAATGTAGTTGAACAATGGCAGGTTAAGCAAGTCTGTGTAGGCAATAATATATACAGGAATAGAGTCGACTTTGATGATAATCACAGCTATGAAAGTAATACTTCCAGTTTGAACTTCATTTCCCACAGATTCACAAAACATATCTTTCCTAATAACCTCTTGCTAATACAATTTTTTTCAGTTTTCTAACTACTATAGCAATAGGATTGTAAATAAGTTCTAGTCAAGTTGTGAAGTCGAGTATTGGTTGTTCAGGCATGGTAAAAATTACCACAACTTGGTTCTTGTTGTTAGAGCCACAAACAACTTGACAATTAAAAACACTTTCAGACTTTATCATTTAACCAGATTGGATTGTTTCAACTCTTCTGTCAATTGCATACAAGAGAAGATGCTATGACCAACAGGGTTAACCATCTACAATAAAATGTTAAAAATAAAGTTTATAACTTGATAAACTAATCTATCACTTTTTTTCCAACTATCAAACTAACAAAAAATAATTGCACAAGAAGTAACTATTCCTACAAAACTACACAAGCAAACGAAGTTCGAAATCAACAAACTTGAAAGATAACTAGCGCTCACCATTTGAGAGCTGTCAAGAACATCCACTCCGACACCAATGAGAAACCCCCCTCGCTTGAAACTCTTTCGTCTTCACTAATATACCTTCCTCTTTCCACATACTCATCAGAATTTCGGAATGGCTTCGCCCCACCGCCATAGCCTCCTCTTTCTCATCCTCACAAGCATCAGTCAACCGTGCTGTCCCATTATACAAAACGCCGCCGCCACGTACTCCCCCGCACCACCACTGCAAACGAACTCTCTCGCCTCCTTGCACCACCTATACAAACGAAAAAGTCAAAAAGGTTATCAAAACGACACCCACCCTCAAATTAATTTCTCGGGTGTAAGAGGAGTTAAAATGGCGTCGTTTACAGAACACAGAGCACTTTACATGAAATGGACTAAAAAGAGAGGGTCGGTGAAGTTGGACAAAGAAGGTTGCTGGAGGGGGAGGATGAGTGATCGAAGGTAATAAAGACGTCGTCGTCGTCTTCGGAGTCGGAGTCGGAGGGGAAGAGTAGGAAGTCCACGACTGAAAAATTGGAAAGTTACAAGGGAGTTCCTCGGAGAGGGGGAGGGTGGCGTGGGTTGTTAAAATTAGATTTTTTGAAAATTTTGAATAGCATTTTTGAAATTTATATTGAAAAGTTGTGCAGTTCATAAAAGATCTTATTAATTCAGGTTGAGCAGTGCTTTAGAACTCGGGATTGATTAAAATTAGATTTTTAGTAAATTTTGATAATCATTTTTGAAATGTATGATTGAAAAGTTGTGCAACTCATAAAAGATCTGATTAATTCAAGTTCAATAGTGCTTCAGTACCTGTGATTAAATCTTGGGTTTCAATCAAAGGGCGAGGTGTCATGATTAATTTAGGTTCAGTAGTGCTTCAGAACCCGGGATTAAATCCCGAGTTTCAATCCAAGGCCCTTAATCTTCAATCACGTGGGGCTCACGCGATTCACATTGGGAGGCCAAGGCTCAAAACTCAAGATACAATCTCGGGTTGAGCAGCATTATTCATTCAAGTTAAGAATTTGGCCATGTTTTGTCATTTCAATTTGAGGCCCTTGACAGTTCGTAGAATTGGGCATTTTTTCAGGATCGATTCAATAGGATCTGAACAAAATAGATTCGGTGATGTGATTCCAGAGTCAAGCGCAAAGATGGTTAGTTTGAAAGAGCCGTTGATAATTGAAGGCGGACCGATGACACAATCGAGGGCAAAGCGAGTGAAACAAACGATGGGATACTTGCTCAATCAACCATTGATGGGACGATATTCGGAATGCAAAACGAGGCAAACTTTCATGTTTATGTCGAGAGCCGAAGTGATTTGGATCAACGTGATACGAGTGGATGAAGTTGAGATTGAGAAGAAGAACTATGCGACCACATAGTTCTACACAGCATGCATCGCATCAAACCTTGCACAGATTTCAGAGGCAATTCAAGTTTCTTCTATGTGACCACATTGAATTACTTTATGTGGCCGCATAGTGTATTTCGGTGGCGAGAATTTTTCTTTTACGCGAACTTTCCTTATTTCATTAAAATTTAATTATAGACAATATTCTTGTAATCTGTAATTCCATTTTTAAGCGAGCTAGGATTAGTACTTTCTTCCTATCAAAACTAGTTTCTAGATTTTCTACATATAAATAGGTTTATTTTCATTGTAAAACATTACCTTACATTATTTTGAGAATTTCTAATAGAGAGGTAGTTTGCTTTCTTCATATCGTTATTCATTGAATAATTGGAACTTATCAAAAATTACAATCTTGTGGTGTTCTACAATCCGAGTGCGGGTCTTAATCGTGTAACCAAGGGGCCTTTTAAGCTTTGATCTTTTTTGGTTTTTTGGTTCATTGATTTGGCTTAAAACTCTCAAACCTTTTAATTAGCTTTTTTTGAGGTTCTAACAATCTAGTTGTGGGTTTCGTAGTCAACATTTTTACGGGGTTCACATCAATTGGTACTAAAGCACAGGCTCCAAATTAACAGGTTATATCCTTGTTTTTTCTTCATTGAGTCTTTGTTTTTTGTTTCTCCGCGTTTTGTTATTCCCTTTTTCTGGTGTTCTTCATTTCTTCGTTGTTCGAGTTTTTTAATCCGTCAAATTATCGTCAAAATTTGTCAAAGTTGTTTTGGGCTATTATAGCATCCAAAACCACATTATTTAATTTGCTGGTAGTTTAATTTGTTGTTTTTATTCAAAAAAAGCAATTATTGTTCACATATTGTTCAAAGAGTATAAAAAAAGGAGTTACTGTTCACGGTACTGTTCAAACAAAATTATTATTGCTGTTATTTTATTGTTCAATTTTCTACCAACAATCTTTCTTTTCTAAATTGTTGTCGAGTCACATTGGTTTCTTCATTCAATCAAAGTCAGGTCAATTTTATTAAAAAAAAATCTTTGAGTCCTTTTGTTTCATAATCTTTGATTCACATTCGGTTAAAAATTCCATGTGTTAATATTCATTGGTTAACTTTGTTCTTTGAAGCGCTTAGAAAAAAGCATCGAGTGGTAAAAGGTAAAGTGATGAGATTAATAGAGGAAAAAAGTCATATTGTGTGATTTTCCGAGTGAATACCGGTGAGGCAGATAAAATTTATAATTTTAGGATGTCTGAACGAGAAGATTCCAATTCAAGCCGACAGGGCAATCATAACAGTGCGTTAGATGAATTGATATAGCAGTTTAAAAGTGCGTTTTGGGATGTGAGAGATAGGTTGGATAAACAGGAAGCTTGTAGGGTAAGATAGAAGACTTGAATGACAAGATTAAATACATCGGTGACTAATCTTAGTAGGGGCAACGAGTTGAGGTATCTAATGCTAGGGGACTGGGTAGATGGGAGCCTAGGAGGGAAAGACAAGAGGAATCTGACTACGGTAGTGATGTGGATGAAGATGAATTTAATGGTGACGAAATGAGACGGATGAGGAATAGAGGTAATAGATTCGACAGACAGGGTACGAATAATCACGGAGATGAGATGGATGGAAACAAGGGTAATATCAAAATGACCACTCCATAATTTAAGGGAAGAAGTGACCCAGAGGCGTATTTAGAGTAGGAAAGAAATGTTGAATTGATTTTCGAATGTTATAACTACTCGGAGGTGAAGAAGATGAACTTTGGGGTTCTAGAATTCATTGACTATGCAATAACATGGTGGGATCGGGTGGTTACATCACAATGTAGGTGTAGGGGAAGACCAATTAGTACTTGGGATGAGTTGAAGACATTAATGAGAAAACGATTTGTTCCTAGTCACTATTATATGGAGATCCATCAAAATTTGTAAAGCTTATATCAAGGCTCGAAGAGCGTAGAGGATTACCACGAGGAAATGGAGATAATCATGATTAGGGCGAATGTGGTGGAGGATCGGGAAGCCACTATGACATGGTTCTTGAATGGGTTAAATAGGGAAATTGCTAATGTAGTGGAATTACACCACTATGTGGAGTTAGAAGATATGTTGCATGTGGTCATGAAGGTAGAGAGACAATTGAAAGGAAAAGGGATAGCTAGGTAACCGTTAGGTACTTCAAATTCTAATTCGTCTTGGAAATCGATGTCGGATAGTAACAAATGTGACGACATTGTAGCTTAAAACTTGGAAGGAAAAGAAGGCCATAAAGACACAAATTTTCCCATCTTTTCTCTAACTAAATTCTCACATTTCACAGAGAGAAATAGAAAACAAAACTCTAGGACTATGGGTTAAGTTCAGCACTGTTTTTGCTCATTTAATATTTTAAAATACTGCACAAAAAGACTCCAACTTTATCCTCGTTTCTCAGCCTCTTTGTTTCCTCGAGCATATAGAGGCCAAGAAATGTCAAAATTTTGCAAGAAGCAAAACAAAAAATAGGTAATGAAAACCCACAAAGTTTTTTGTTATGAAAACGAAGAAAAAAGAACCCAAAGAAATATATTAAATTCCAAGCAAGAAACACAGAAAATAAGCAATATTGAAGTGTAAAAGAGATAAGATAACAGTAACAAAGACAAACCTATGCTCAAAACCCCGAAAAAATATGTGGATGGGCAGAGGCGAATCCAATATTGTAGTTCAGCTTGGGTGGAAGGATTGACCGCTGACCCGTGACCGTTGACAATCAACGATAGTAAATATAATTCAATTCATATGAAAATATAATTCAATACAACCCAAAGTACTAAAAAAAAATGTACAATACTATAAACTTAGACAACAACATTCTACGGGATCTCATAATTTCCTAAATCACAAATCGAATATCATGGATAATAAATTATAACTCATAACTCATACAACATAAATTATTTATCACAAATCACAATTCTCATTTATTCATCATACAGGGACCTCACCTCAAAGCCCAAAAAAATTAAAATAAAGACAAAAGTGTCGATTAACCTCAAGAATCAAGATCGACAGTAATTTTACCAGTTAACATAATCTGTATGAAAATTAAAAATAAATTAAACTTAATCTTAAAGACTTAAGCTATCATCAATTTCCAATTTCTAATTTCCAACACAAATTGAACATCTCTCATAAATCATAAAATTCCCAATTCACGTATTTACAAAATTTACAAATTCCTCAATTTTCATAAATCATAATCATCACATTTAACATAACAATCGAATTAAATCATCAAAATCAAAAAGAAAAAAATTAAAAGAAAAGCCAGAATAGCTTACCAAGGCAAGAAGTCGCACTCGTAGCCATCGGCGTCCACTCAACTCGTACGATCGCACCACACCATCGTCCACCTCCTTGCCGCTCATGGCTCACCGGTCACCGACTCACCATCCACTCAACTCGCACCACTCTGCCAGGCACCAGTCCACTATCTTCGCAATCGCCCTTCGCCTTCAGCAGTTCCGTTCAGCCCTTGGTTAATTGGTTTCAATTTTGGGGTTTGGACTCTTCAAATTGGTGAATGCAATGGAAATATATCCACTCCAGCCGTCCATTAATTTCAAGGTATTGGGCCATTGGATTTGGGCCTTATTTTTTTAAAAAGAGGCCCAAAATTGAGAGGGGGGAAAGTAGGCCCAATTTCCCAGCATCGTCTTCTTCATATTCGCTTTCTTTAGCCTCTGCAGCTCTGCTTTCTGAGTTTCTTCCTGGTGGACCGACGGACAAGCCTACTAATGACTGCAATAATGAACATTCCGACGGACCCAGCTAGGGCAGTTGATCCGCCATCCACACGCCCTAGCTCGCAAGTACCTGGATCCGCCACTGTGAGTGGGAGTGGGGAAGAAGTGGAAGGTAGATGAACCGGCTTCTAGGTTTTTCATGGGGGTGGACCGAAGCAGGTGGATGGGTTTCTTTTTTCTTTTTTAATTATTTTATGTTAAATTTATGGAGTTATCATTTTACCTTTATCAAATTTGGACAAAATTAGTTTTTTTGGTTAACTAACGGTCAAATGGATGATTTCCATCACTTTGGACACCAACTGCATATTTTTGAAAGATTAGGGACGTTTGTTGGCAAAAATTGAATGTTGGGTAAGGTCTGCAAAAATTAAAAATGTCAGGAACCGCTGCTACAATTTTCCTAAAACTTTGCAAAAGTTTACAATGTCCTTTATTTCCCTACTATATAAAAAAGGGGAATGTGAGGGTATCGTAGAAAGCAACAGTGTCTTGATCCATCTTTACTGTAGCATTTTTGTTTTGTTTTGTTTCAATTGGGGGCCAAAAACGACTCCGTTTGCTTGATATATATATTATTTTATTATACACTACCTCCAAATTTACTACAACACGCAATTTCCATTCCTCCACCACTCCGATATAGATATATATAGTAGGGATATAAGAAAAAAATCACTTTTGTATATATAAAAAAAAAAAAAAGATAGAGATAATATGCGACAGAAATTTTTTTACAACATATTACTTGTAGGTAAAAAATTTGAAGAAAAAAGAATTAAATAGAATTTTAAATTGAAAAAAAAATTATAACATAAAACTACACAGCAAAAAAAAAAAGTAATCTCTTCGTGCACGAAGCAAAAGCCTCCGTGCACGGAGACATTGGTCTCCACGTGTCTCCGTGCACGAACGAAAAAAAAATTAAAATTAGGAAGACTCCGTGCACGGAGAGCCATGATCTGAAATAAGTTTTTTTTTTTTTTACTGATGTTTTTGTGTTCATTTTCAAGCTCCTTACGGGATATCAAACGAAATCGAAATATTACATTCTTAATATCGTTTTGAAATACTCGCGGCATAGTATTGCATGTCGTTAACGGTGCGTGAAATGGTCAATCGTAGCAAATGTTAGAGGACGTCAAAGTAGGCACTTTCAAACTATATTTCGAAATTTTCGATAACAAGCTAACTTTAAAAATTCATCGACGATTGTACGATAGTCAAATCGATGAATGTTTTACATTCTCTTGAAACTCATTTTGAGAACTATATCGTAGAGATATCGAATGATCTAAATAGATATCGAAAATAGTGAAACAGACATTAAACGTATATGTTAAAAAATACGCATAAGTCATTTTTCTTAAAAAAATCAATTATTTTATTACTATTTCAAAATTTTCGATAACAAGCTAACTTTAAAAATTCTTCGACGATTGTACGATAGTCGAATTGATAAATGTTTTACATTCTCTCGAAACTCATTTTGAGAACTATATCGTAGAGATATCAGATGATCTAAATAAATATCGAAAATAGTTAAACGGAGATTAAACATATGTGTTAAAAATGCATATACGTCATTTTTCTTTAAAAAATTAATTATTTTATTACTATTTATTCTTTTTTTGCAACAATTTTCTCAGTGCATCATTTTGCTCACAAAAATTATGTGGTATGACGAAAAATTTTTCTCCATGCACGGAGTGAATTTTTTTTCATCATTTTATATATTGAATTATTACTAGAAAATTAAATTTTATCTCAAACTATTAAAAAATACTGATTAATAAAAAAAAATTGAAGAAAAAATTTTTAAAAAAAATTCTAAATTGAAAAAACTATCATTTATAAAGTAAAACTACACAGAAAAAAATTTCAAATCTAAGTTTCTTTTTGGAATTATTAAGAGAAAAGAATTATAAATTGAAAAAAAAATTATAATGTGAACAACAAAAATTAAAACTCTTTTTAATTTTTTTCTTCAAATTTTTTACTTAAAAGTAACTTTTTGTAAAATATTTTTTTCTTTTTTTATATAAAAGTAATTTTTTTTCTTATATCCCTACTATATATATCTATATAAGAGTGGTTGAGCATAGAGTGGTGGAGGTATGAAAATTACGTGTTGTAACAGTTTCTTACAGTATATTAAAATATTTTAAATTAAATTTTTTTATATTTTATTACTATAAAATTAAATATTAACTCAAAATTTTAAGTATATTTCTTTATTTAAAAAAGAAAAAAAAAAGAGGACTCCATGCACGGAGACATGAAGTCTCCGTGCACGGAGGAGACCAAGGTCTCCGTGCACCGAGACCACACAGAGAGAAATGAAATTTTATTTTATTTTATTTTTATTATTTTTTACTTATGTTTTTGTGTTCATTCTCAGGCTCATTGCGGGATATCAAACGAAATCGAAATATTACATTCTTAATGTCGTTTTGAAGTACTCGCGGCATGGTATTGCACGTCGTTAACGGTGCGTGAAACGGTCAATCGTAGCAAACGTTATGGGACGTCAAAGTAGGCATTTTCAAACTATATTTCGAAATTTTCGATAACAAGCCAACTTCAAAAATTCATCGACGATTGTACGATAGTCGAATCGATAAATGTTTTACATTCTCTCAAAACTCATTTTGAGAACTATATCATAGAGATATCGAATGATCTAAATAGATATCGAAAATAGTTAAACAGACATTAAATGTATGTGTTAAAAAATACGCATAAGTCGTTTTTTCTTAAAAAAATCAATTATTTTATTACTATTTCGAAATTTTCGATAACAAGCTAACTTTAAAAATTCGTCGACGATTGTACGATAGTCGAATTGATAATTGTTTTACACTCTCTAAACTCATTTTGAGAACTATATCGTAAAGATATCAGATGATCTAAATAAATATCGAAAATAGTTAAACGGAAATTAAACGTATGTGTTAAAAATGCTTATACATCATTTTTTTCTTAAAAAAATTAATTATTTTATTACTATTTATTCTTTTTTTGCAACAATTTTCTCAATGCATCATTTTGCTCAAAAAAATTATGTGGTATAACGGAAATTTTTTTTTGGAGTGAATATTTTTTTAATCATTTTATATATTGAATTATTACTAGAAAATTAAATTTTATCTCAAACTATTAAAAAATACTGATTAATAACAAAAAATTTGAAGAAAAAATTTGAAAAGAATTCTAAATTGAAAAAACTATTATTTATAACGTAAAACTGCACAGAATTTTTTTTCTCAAATCTAAGTTTCTGTTTGGAATTATTAAGAGAAAAGAATTATAAATTGAAAAAAAAATTATAATGTGAACAACAAAAATTAAAATTCTTTTTAATTCTTTTTTCTTCAATTTTTTACTTAAAAGTAATTTTTTGTAAAATATTTTTTTATTTTTTTTTATATAAGAGTAATTTTTTTTCTTATATCCCTAGTATATATATCTATATAAGAGTGGTTGAGCATGGAGTGGTGGGAGGTATGGAAATTACGTGTTGCAGTAGTTTCTTACAGTATAATAAAATATTTTAAAGTAAATTTTTTTTATATATTTTATTACCACAAAATTAAATATTAACTCAAAGTTTTAAGTATATTTCTTTACATAATAAAAAGTTTGCTTCAGGTTGTAAAAAATTAAAAAATATAAAAATTAAAAAAAAATAATATATATATATATATATATCATTTTAGTTAGTTTATATAGTATAAAGAGGTATTAGCTTTTATTTTAAAAAGAAGAAAAAAAAGAGGACTTTGTGTCCGTGCATGGAGACCACACAAAGAGAAATTTTATTTTATTTTTTACTTATATTTTTGTGTTCATTTTCAGGCTCATTACGGGATATCAAACGAAGTCGAAATATTACATTCTTAATATCGTTTTGAAGTACTCGCGGCATGCACGTCGTTAACGGTGCGTGAAACGGTCAATCATAGCAAATGTTATGGGACGTCAAAGTAGGCATTTTCAAACTATATTTCGAAATTTTCGATAACAAGCTAACTTAAAAAATTCATCGACGATTGTACTATAGTCGAATCGATAAATGTTTTACATTTTCTCGAAACTCATTTTGAGAATTATATCGTAGAGATATCGAATGATCTAAATAGATATCAAAAATAGTGAAACGGACATTAAACGTATGTGTTAAAAAATATGCATAAGTCGTTTTTCTTAAAAAAAATCAATTATTTTATTACTATTTTGAAATTTTCGATAACAAGCTAACTTTAAAAATTAATTAACGATTGCACGGTAGTCGAATTGATAAATATTTTATATTCTCTCGAAACTCATTTTGAGAACTATATCATAGAGATATCGAATGATCTAAATAAATATCGAAAATAGTTAAACGGAAATTAAACGTATGTGTTAACAAATGCGTTTTCTTGTTAAAAAAAAATCAATTATTTTTTTCTTTTTAATTCTTTTCTCTTCCAAATAACACTTAATTTTTCAAAAATCACTTTTAGTAAAAAAAAATTTAAAAATAAACATATTAACAAAAAATATTTCTATATATGTAAAAATTACTTATATAAGTAAAAAAATTCGTTTAAAATTATTTAGAAGTAAAAAATAAAATAAAGTTATGAAAATTAAATGAAGAATATATAAATATTATTTAATTAAAATTAAAAAATTTACTTTATAAATAATTGGTTTTTTTATCAATTTATTTAAATTTCTTTTTAATTCTTTTCTTTTTCAAATAAAATTTATTTAAATTTTTTTTTTCAAATTCTTTTGCCCTACCAACCTTGGAGTGACTGTTGTATCGTCCGAAGAATAAAACTGCTATTAGAATTCTAATTCTTACACAAACAAGGGAGTTGGTCATTCAATAAGTGCCAATTCAAGTTATTTTACGTGCGAACCCGAGTTTGTTATTTAAATGTTTGTGTATGTGAATATTATCTTTCAATTTACAACTACATGTGTTATTTTTGAACCACAAGTATAGCCTCTCGAATCGAAGTTGCTAAAGAAAAGCATTTTGTAAAATTCAATCTACAGCTTATTTGCAATATCAGATAAAAAAAATATTTTCATCCACATTAAACAAAAAAATACAATAAATAATTAAAAATAAATTATCGTTGACATATATACAATTACAACATTCATTATACTTATTTATAAGAATAAAAATAAATTATCGTGACATAAAAATATAGTCGACCAAAAGATAAGAATCAAATAAACATTTCTTATTTTCAAATACTTTTTGTACAATCTATAAATTTTACACTAATAAAACCAAAATAAGTACAAAATTCTTGCAACGCACGAGACGCAGATTAGTATTATATAGTTCTTTAAAATAAAATAAAAATCACCCCCTAAGCTAGAGCTAAACATGTAAACAATCTACAACATGAGTAGTGAACAATAACAATTTAAGTCCCTGTTTCATCCCAATTACCTGAAAATGAAAATGGGGGGAATAGTATTTTTTAGAAAAATGAGTGGTTGAAAAAGAATGAAAATTTTTCTATTTACGTGTAATATTATTTTATGAAAAATTGTGTGGTTGAAAATAGGAGAGAGAAAAATGGAATGTAATATAATTTAATTTAATGTAATCAAACAGGGGCTAAATCTAAACTGTCATTTAAAATCTATCTAAAACTATAATAATTTGAAATTAATTTAAAACTGTTTAACCCAAGAATTTACAATCATAATAGGTTGAATTATTAATGAAGTCCGATTCTTTCTTGTAAAAGCTATTTCATTCGAAAAAGTAGCTAGACTACAATAGTACGAAGACTAGGGGTGTTAGTATATGTACAGATGAAGTGCAGAATATATTTGAAAATTAATTCCCTCATAAAAATACGTAATCAGATACCTTTTCCTTATAATATGGAATTAATGATAAGGAACCGCAGGCACCTTTTTGACACCAACCGTGAGGGAATGCTATACGTTTGATAATTTCTCCCCCAATAGAGGGCCCACATAACTCCCTGGTTGCGGTCCTTAATGATAATCATTTTTTTTTATCATTTTATGCACACGCATTTAAAAACGGTCACTATTCATTGTTAACAGTAGATTCTTCTATTATGGAGTATATCGATGATCAAGCAAGACATTCATCATTAGTCATTCTAAATTCTGAATAAATTTTACATATCGTTATGAAGAATCCAAAAGAATTCACATTTCATTTGGTCAAACTCGAAGGTTCACTGATAATTCATGCATATATTATTGAATACATAAAAAATATACGAAAATAAACCACTTGCACGTTATGTATCTTATCTCGATAAATCAAACGAATTTTTGAAATAAATTATGAATGCATGTTTCAAAACTTTTCCAAATTCTGCGACGGTAGATGTGAACAATTGCTTTCTGCCGTGTATGTATAAATATTTATTCTATGGTGTTTCGTGGCATAAGCATGTATATTCTATGGGGATTACTTTGACTTCTTGCGGTATCTATTTATTATGTAAAAATATTCACAGGCTGAGATGGTATGCAATTGAATTAGTATAGCCGTGTACCACCAAAAATTAGGTTAGAATTGGATAAAAGAGAATTTTGAATTTTCTATTGAAAGTGAAATTTGCAAATTTTAATATTACTCATCTCAATTAATTAAAAAGATTGGTTTATGTTTAATTAACCATACATGTACCTATTGCCAACCTGCTTAAAATGAATAAACAACTTAATAAATTACAAAAACATAAATCCTTAAAACTACAATATTTTTGGCCTAACATATTTGAATTAGCTTTTTTCTCGAGTCCATGATGCATCACTTAAACTTTATGGATTTAACACATGAATTTTGGTAAATGTAATTGTGTGCTTAAAATATTGTATTTATGAATTTTCTCCCTTAAATTACACTTTATGAATTTAACACATAAAAGCCCAACATGGTCAAATTTTGTTTTTTTGTTTTTTTAGCTGAATTTTGTTTTTTTTTGAGTATTTATTCATTACGAATAATATTTTAAAACGACATAATGTATACGTTAGAATTTAGTTAAATTAGATTTGATTATGGTATTTTTATGTTTTAGTTAATATTAAATGGGTTTTTAAAGTTAAATATTGAATTTATAAAAGTAAATTAATAATTTTTGTTAATGTTTCGACACGTTTCTATTTCTTACCTATTTTTCAAAAATATCATTTTTATGGATCTTGATAACTTGTCGAGTTGATTTCATTTCCGTTGCCGTTTCCCGCTAGTCTATGCCCAGGATGAAATATTTTGTGTCCACAAAGTTGGTGAAGGAAAAGAGGTGTCACCGTTATAGACTGCAGTTTCCAGGATGTTTCCGTGTCTCTACAATGGGATGGTTTAGTCTACTCAGCAGCTAACACATCGACACACACTGGAATTTAGCAATGTCAGTCCCCCATCTTTTGAGGTGTTTTTGCACCGTTGTTTACAACTTCTATTTCTTTCACGTTCAACTCTTTAACCTTCAATTTTCAAATCATCTACAAAACAATCCTTTAAGTTTAGCAAAAAAACAATATAACCTTCGAGTTCAAATAACGAAAAAAACACAGAAACAACCTCACATTAGCTTCCAACCCCTGCCAATCTGCACGACAATATGTATCATCCTCTCTCTTTTAAATGTGACTTTTACATAAGGATGACAATGGGACAGGACATGAGGCAAAAGGGCAGGGATTCCCCACCTTGCCCTGCCCCGCCTTAGATGGGGCAGGGCAGGTCACAGTGGGGATAAGGTAACTTTTTGCCCCGTTTATTATTATTATTATTTTTCACATTTTCAAAATTTCGAGTTATGTTATTATTAGAGAATAAAATACAAATTCAAAATGAATTTTTAAAGGGTCAAGACATCCTCTCCCCGCGATAGGGCGCCCGACCTGGCCCCGCCCCCAACTCATTTGGAACGGATTTTTTTGCCTCATTAGGCGCAGGGCCCTATCAGGGTGAGCGGAGCGTGTTTTTTTGCCATCACTACTTTTACATACCTCATTTCTTCTTGTAAATCCCTTTCCATTATTTTTGCCAACTGATTTCTACTTCTGATTATATAGTAATTACATAGACGAGACAAGGCTATTGAAAGTATTGTTTTTCTTACTTTTTTATATATGTTTTGTAGACCTAAACATGAAGATAAAATAATCTTTTAACAAATATAGCAATCTCTCTCTCGTCTCGACTTTTCCACTAAGAAGATCAATGTTGTTATAGAGAGCTAATTTCTTGAATCATTATTGAACTTTGCATAAAGTTTTCATCAGGTCATTGAACTTTAAAAATTATATTGTTAATCACTGAACTTTGTAATTCATTATTCCTCACTCACTCAACGGATGGTTAAAAAATGAAGAATTTGTTAATGTGTTGTTGAAATTGCATATGCGGCAATCTATTTCCAACTTGACGTCCACGTCGGTAGCAATTTAAAAACTAAGTGATGGGTGATATTAAGAATTACAAAGTTCACTAACGAGTAGAGTAATTTTCAAAATTTTGTGACCTTATAGAAACTTTATTCAAAGTTTAATGAAGATACAGGTAATTAATTTAGCAATAAAGTTTTACTGTGAGCTCGTCTGCCATCGCATCGATGAGCTCTTCAGCATTCAAATACTTATCTCAACCAAGCTCGTAACATAATGAAAGAGCTCATAATGATGAGCTAAACAATATACTTTCTTCCACTTGTTTAGGAAAAAAGTAGGAAGACTTTATAGATCGAGAAAAAGATGCAATGGTCACTCACTTGGATCCATGGATAATAATGGCAAAAATCCTTGGTCATCTTTCCAGACTCCATTACACCAATACAAGCTGAATCTAGTTTCTCAGTGAAATTGAAGAGCTTTGCAATGTTGTTCAATTTTGCCCAAAATATTTTATTTGCTTGTTAATTATTTTCTCTTATTAATGGTTAAAAGAAACCACTAGACTCTGCATTGCAAAATGATATGTAAAAATAATGCCTTTCATTATAGCAAATTGTTAGACTCAAAATCAAATTTCAGTTATCTGTGTGCGAGCCCTTGAGTCCAAGCAAAGATTGAAGCCATGTTGTTTGAGCTAGTTTCACCTCCTTTTTGGTGAGCTCTATGGTGGCATGTGACAGTTTTCATGAGCTACTTCAGCTTCGACTCCATCAAGACACACCTGAATAAAATTAGAAATATATTAAATTCTTAGCTGAAGATATGTATGAATTTCAAAGTCGAATACTACTAAATGATCAATGCAATTTGGTAATACTATATAGAATAAAATTATAGGGTGTAAGAGTACAAGAAAAAGAAGAAGAAGAATAATAATAATAATAATAAAGGATTGATAAAAATGGAAATAAACTGCTAACTAACAAAAAAGACGATAAAAGAAAACGAGAAAATACAGTAAACTGCTTGAATCATTACTACACTTTGCTTAAAGTTTCCTTCGGACCACTGAACTTTAAGAATTACCCCGTTAATCACCGAACTTTGTAATTTGATATACCATCTATCACTCAATTTTTAAATTGTAGCTAACTTGAATGCTAAGTGGGAAACAGACTACCACATACACAATTTCGTCAGTCACATGAGCAAATGCTAAGCGGGAAATAGACTGTCACATACGCAATTTCGTTAGTCACATTAGCAAGTCCGTCAATTTTGTAACCATACTTTGAGTTAGTGATGGATCGGATAATGAATTACAAAGATCAGTGATTAACAGGATAATTTTGAGAGTTCAGTGATCCAGTGAAAATTTTACTTAAAGTTCAGTGGCGATTGTTGAGTACTTAAGTAGTAAAGGTCAAAAAAGGTTGGGACGAAAGTACAAAATGGTGAAAATATGTAGATTCCTCTCTCTCCTATAAATAAAGCCCGTCGTCTCCAAACCGATTGCCGCAAGGAACAGAACCCGCCACCACCACCCCCGCCCAGCCACAGCCTCTCTCTCTCTCTCTCTCTTTTTTTTTTTTTTGGAACCAGAAAGCCACACAGCCTCTTTAGAAATCCATACATGGAGGCGCAAACTAGCATGAAGAATTTTGAGTCTGATTCTGCATTTTCAGGCAAGCGCAAGAAAAGCAATACGTACCCATTTGTGACTCCCGTCCGAGGAGCCATAAAGCGACAAATCTTCGCCTGGATTTTGAAGAAAATAAAGCAAGTTGCTTGTAAACTCTGTTTCTTCTCCAAAATATCCCCATGATTAGTTATGATCTCTGTATACCGTTATACGTTGTGTCTGTTTGTGTTTTCAAATAATTGTTGCAAATTATGCTTTAATTGTACGTCCCTCTGTTTTCAGATTTTACAGATTGCTTGTAATTTATGAAGTTTTATAATTTAATATCTTCTTGTTTGAAAATCTTCTATGGATCTTCTTGTTCTTTAATTCAAAACTGCAAATTCGTCGATATAAAACAGAGTAGAAACAGGGAATCAGCCGCTACGCTTTCGTCTCGAAACCTCATCAACATCGCCAGACGCCCCTGGCGGAGCCAGCACCCGGAGATGGGGCACGGCCGAGCGTGCTGGCTCCGCCAGAATCTACTGTAGCCGGCCAGGAAGAAGCTTGAAACCTGAACCGCCACCGGCGGAACAACAAGTAAGATAAAAGGAATAAGAAGAAGATTGGGCCATTCTTTCGGTTCAGTTTTTTAGGCCTTTTCTTTCTTTCGCATTTCCAGATTGCAAATCAGAAGTGGGGAACAATTTCCAGTTGCGAAATCGTACTCCCGATTGCCCATTTATCTTCTTCTTGTATCTGGAGGCAGAAAATTTAAGGTTGATCTTAGTCAATTTTGAATTTCTCCGACTCGTTGCCCCCTAATTATCAAGTTTGTCATGCATGATGCATCCCTCATCCAAAAACCACAGGGCTTTGCGAAATCCATTCCCAATTTTGCACTTCATTGGACCAGTGGAGTTTTTAGCTCCTGAGAAGAAAGTGGTCCGTTCCCAAATCAATAGGCGATTAGGATGAATGTGGAATACTACAACAATATTTTTGGTATGTGAAGATTTAAGGGAAGAGGGAGACAACATCCGTACCCTAGATTTTGCATCAACTCAACCACAGCCCACAAGTCTTCTTGAATGAAAAAATTATGTGAATTTTTAATATGAACATAGTCTTGACAGCCAACCAAAAAGAAGAAGAAGAAGAGAGAGAGAGAGAGAGAGAGAGAGAGAGAGAGAGAGAGCCTAGTTCAAATGGTAAGAAAGAAGTCATCCACGTCACTGTCTCATATTTGAGTTTCCCCTGGGAGTAAGGGTTAAATCTGGTAAAAAAAAAAAAAAAAGGTTTTATTTTGTATATTTTCATCTTGGCCTTGAAAAGGAAAAAATTTTTTTTTTTTGAAAATTCTCATTTACTAGTTACTCGTAAAAGGTAGAAGTTGGGAACTAAAGCATATAAATATGGATTATGCTACTTATACGGAAAAATAGTATATAAGGAATTACATAAAATGATGTTGAGGGATTGAACGGAAAAATTGACTGCGTTTTAAACTGACAAATGGTAAAATGACATGTGACATTATGTAATCCATTATATGAAATTTGATGCACATGTAGCAAGTCCTATAAATATTGATGGTAAAGCCAATTATATATTCAGTAGGTTCATGAACAAGTATAAGCTTGACCAGCCACATAATGTGGTCTTTGAGTGAGACTTGCTTCTTGTAGATTAAAGTTATCTTCCTTTAGAAATCAAGACCTAATTCAAGTGGTAATAGAGAAAGTTTACTAGATTATTGAATTGGATTCGAACATCATAGGTAAGGGTAAGGTTGAATTTTTTTTCATAAAATTATCTTCCTTTAGGTTTTGATTCCCCCCACCCCCCTCCCCAACATCAAACCGTGTATTTTTGTTTCCTTTAGGTTTTCCAATGGAAGTCTAATTTTTATTCAACGCTAATGGCAAAGAAAAATAAAAGAAAAATTAATTACAGAAAAAGAAATTTCTCTACTTATTTCAACTATTGAGCGACTGGATGAAGAGTGTAACACTCAAAATTTTTATAAATCTTTAAGTGTTACTAAAAATTTACTTTTATTTGTATTAAAGGTAGAACGATAAAATAAAATTCTTTAGTGTGTATATATATATATATATATATCCGGAAGATTCATAACTTAAATTAAATAATGAAATTTGTATCTTTAAAAATAAATATAATCAGCTAACTAATTAAATAGACGTGTCCTTGAACATAAATAAGAACT
Source organism: Olea europaea var. sylvestris (assembly GCF_002742605.1). Taxonomy (NCBI): domain Eukaryota; kingdom Viridiplantae; phylum Streptophyta; class Magnoliopsida; order Lamiales; family Oleaceae; genus Olea; species Olea europaea. Next base: position 10,927,346 of record NC_036253.1, on the reverse strand, counting down.
AATTAATCAATTGAAAGACAGAAAACTTAATGCTTTTCATTTTTTTCGAATCCTCTTGACATTTCGCTTTACTATTCGGCCTCAGTTTACATCGATTCGAACTAACCTGAAAAATTATTGTAAGAGTGAGTATTTAAAAATATCTAGTAAAATGCGTGTAGTTTCCATAAACAATTATACAACAATAAAATAAACACTTTATACCATATTTCTTTTAGAATATATCGATGATGAAGCGAATAACCCATCAATAGTAATTTGAATTCTCAAAGGATTTTACATTTCGTTATAAAGAATCCAATAGAATTCACATTTCATTAGGTCAAACTCGGAAGTCCACTAGCAATTCATGCATAAATTACTGAATATAAACGTGAAAACAAATGACTTGCACAAAATTATCTTACCCTGATTTGATGGAAAGAATTTTAGAAACAAAATAATATGATTGAAATAATGGGACGACACGTAATATTTATAATTGAAATCGATACACACAATGCACTTTTGGTTCCATAGGAATAGAGGAGCCGTGTACCACAAGTTGTTTTGATAAGAATGGCTTAAAGATTTTGGACTATGTTCAATGGTTGGTTTCCTAGTTAAATATTCTTACAAACACATATATAATCTGAAAAAGGGAATCCATTACTAAGATATTAAATTAACTAAAATTCTATTGTCCTTATTTTCCTTTAATTGGGTCTAACTGAATTTGATGTTATCTAAAACAATTTTTTCTCGAATCTAATATATACGATTAAATACAATCTATCCAACAAGCCTAATATTGATATACTAAATATCGCTCTTTCAAGATCTAATTCTTTGGCCAAGTAAAATTGAATTTGATACTTATTTCATTTCAATCCCTCAACTTTCAAAATATAAAAATATAACATACAGAACAAATAAATTTTATTCTATAAAATTTTCGGAACGTTACAAATAGAACAATATATATGACCCACGTATTTAACAATTTAATTGAAGGTTTAAATTTAAATGATGCGGGTAAATTAATTATCTAAAATAACTTTTTATATTGTTATTTGAGTAAAAGTTATTGCAAGAGAAAAGTTTTCTGTTTTGTAATGGATGAATTGGCTAACTTATATGAAAAAAACTCTTACATAAAAATCCATGTATGTGTAAAAATATTATATTAGCCTGCGAAGTTTCAAGGATCCTTCCTAATTCATACTAACCCCATTTGACAGTTTTGTGTATATAGTCTTAAGTCTACACTCTACAGCCCAACGAGTGAACTCCCAAATTTTATGTAGTTTTGCACTTTGTCTCACAATTTTCTCTTTTTCATATTTAACTCTTCAACGTTTAACTTTTAGAGCATATTCGTGCTTTTTTTCCTAAAATTTCCACAAAGTTAGGAAATTTGATTAAAAATAACAAGAACGATGTATAAAAGAGAAGACTAGATGAAGACAGGGGCCTTAAAAGACCTCTTTATTAACTTCTAGTTGCCATACGATGTTTTGGCTTCCATTTTGCAGTAAGTTCAAAATCATCTCGATCAATTTGGCGATAAGTGGAGCCAACAATATACACGAGAGTCATTGTTGGAGCATATTCATGCTTTGGACATAGTTACCTTCAAATTCAACACTCGACCTTGATCACTGCATTTCACTGGATTCGTAGGTACTAAAAGAATGAGGTGATGTAGGAGGATTGCGTTGAAAGCTATTCATGTGTAGGGAAATTCCAAACGTACAGAATTTCACGTCATAGAAGTCTGCCAGAATAGAGACAATGTGTGAGTCCCATGTGTAATAAAAAATTGCTGAAAAAATCACACACCCATCCCACTTGTGAGTTGTCTGTAAAGGTTTTGTAAGTTTTTTCTGTAAGTGCAGCATGGTTATCATGTGTATTTGTCCATTTGAATTTTAAAGATAAAATTGTCTATTTGAGAAAACACGCACTTTGGACGTTGCGGCTGATAGAACAAAGCTTCCTTAAAAATTAAAGGTTCAATATTTAGATACTAAATGAAAAATATCTACAATGAAAGTACTAAGTTAAGCATAATTTTAAGGAAATTAGAACTAAAATATATTACTTATTTGTGACTCCATCCGAGGACGAGCCAAGTCCAAGCTCAATTCTTTTTCAAAAATCATGCTAACAACTCGTTAATTTTATTTTTCAATTATATTTTTTACTCACTTATTTCGAGCTGGCTTGTATACGAGCAAGCCCCTCGTGCAAGTCGACGAGATGGCTCTTTCACCTATCGTTTATCTTGTTATTTTACTCGCGAGGAGGGAGAGAATCACTTACAAATGAATCGCATATGACATTACTACTAAACTGAAGTGGGCCACTCTTTTATACCGCGTGAGGGATAAGAAAAGTTCTATTTGACCAATGTATTGGTTATTATTTCAATTTTCAAATAAGATGAGTAATTCTATTATGACATTTTGTTAACTTAAAGTAGATGACATGATATTAAATAATCTAAAATATTATTTAATGTACCAAACTTATCTAATACCATTACGATGTTGTGGCTTCCATTTTGCAATAAGTTTAAAATCATCTCGTTTAGTTTGGAGATTAGTGGAGCCAACAATAAATCATTAGTATTTTTTTAAATAAAGCGATAACAAGAGTCATTGTTGGAGCATATTCATTCTTTGGACATAATTACTTTCAAATTCAAACACTCGACCTTGATCACTGCATTTCACTCAATTCGTAGGTACTACATGAATGAGGTGATATAGGATGATCCGTTGAAAGATATTCATGTGGATTTGTCCATTTGAATTTTAAAGATAAAATTGTCTATTTGAGATAACATGCACTTTGGACGTTGCGGCTGATAGAACAAATTTTCATTAAAATTAAAGGTTGAATATTTAGATACTAAATGAAAAATATCTCAAATGAAAGTAATAAGTTAAGCATGGTTTTTAGGAAATTAAAACTAATATATATTACCCATTTGTGACTCCTGTCCAAGGACGAACCAAGTGCGAGCTTGGCTCTTTTTCAAAAATCTCGCTAACTTGTTAATTTTTTATTAAAAATTATATCTTTACTCACTTAATATTGAGCGAGCCCCTCGTACAAGTCGACGAGATGGCTCGTTCACCTATTTAAGTAGTTATTTTATTAGTGAGGAGAGCAAATATCACTTAACAATGGAAAATATAGAATTTCATATGACATTACTCCTAAAGTGAAGTGGGCCACCCTTTATACCGCGTGAAGATAAGAGAAGTTTGACCAATATATTGGTTATTATTTCAAATAAGATGAGTAATTCTATTATGACAAGTTTGTTAAGTTAAAGTAGCGGAAATGATCTTCTGAGTATCGGTGACATAACACATCATGTGCTATGTTATGTTATTCATCAATTAAATGATGTGTTATGTCACCGATACTTAACATAAGGCAATCACGGGTGCTTATGAGATTATTACTGGATAAAGTAGATGACGTGATATTAAATAATCTAAAATAGTGTACCAAACTTATCTAATACTATAATTTCTTTAAAAAAAAAAAAACCCCCTCTAATACTGCAATTAAATACACCCTCAACTAACAATCAAACTACTTAGTGTCTGTTTAATATAAATTTTGTGGAACACGAGTGTTTAAAAAGTAAGAAAAATTATTTTTTCACGTGCAATTTTTTTTTATAAATATATTATTAAAATGAATTTAAAGAAAATAAATTTTAAAGAATTTATAGATCAGCATAGATGACGCCATACAATACATGCCTTGAGAATGTGAAACCAATCAGATTTATTATTTAGATACTACTATGTGATTCTTAGCGCAACCTTTATTCATAAATAATTGTATATACATATTTCGGTAAAATGTATTTCGGTAAGAAGAAGGTTAATTTGATGAAAATAAAGTATTTTTTTTCATCTTAGCCTTGAAAATAACGACTTCTTAAAGAGTTTCCATTTACTAGTTTTTCACATTACTTGGAGGTAGAAGTTAGGAAAAAGCCATATGTACAAAATTTTTAAGGTGCTACCAACATTGAAACTATTTTTCCCCCCAACTTTTAATGATTTCTCGTTAAGCGTTACCTGTAAAAAAAATTTTGTGAACCAATTCTATAAGCGTAACATTATCCTAAAGGTTATGACGTGTGCGTAGTTATGACCAAAGATTGAATGATTAGATTCGCTCTAAGAATCAAAGATAGGACAAGGTCAGTGGGGTTAAGAAAATTGTAGCATTTTTCAATAAATAATGCAATTTCAGTAAAGCAAGAATTGTAAACTTCTGATTGGTGGAATTCAAAGAAATTCATTTACAAAAATGAGTATAGCCATATTCAAAGAAATTATGTGATTGGCTGAAATTTGGTATTGTTTCTTTTTGACTAAACTCTCTTCTTTGAATTAGCGACGACAGAGTTTGTTGTTTAGAGAGGGGAAAAAAATCAATGTTCATCCAATGAATCGGCGATTAGAATGAATGTGGAATACTACAAAGATATTTTGTTAAATTGTGAAGCATTTTGCAGTTATGCAAAGTTGGTACGCGGAGCGATCTAGTTTGACTTTTAAATACGAAGTTATCAAGAGGATTTTATATTATCATAAAAAAGAAATATGTAAGAGAAGATAGAGTGCGTAGTTTTCTTAGGTAAACTTCTTTTCATCTGTGTAAATTATTGTAGCAATTGACGAGGACGTAGTATCACATTGAATATCAACATTTATAAAGCTTGCACATTCTTTTGTGTCTTTATTTTTTTTTAATATGATTTTATTGCTATTGATGGTATAAAATTAAAATTTCAAATTCTCAACATATTTTTAGTGAATAATTTTATTTGTACATACGAAATTAAATAATGATTTACAAACACATGATGTATCAAAAAAGAGGGAAATTTTTTTATTTGGTTGAAGAAATCCAGACATTATTATATTTCACCACATCATAGATATGTAACCTATTATATAACTCCATTATGTACACGTAGTATTATTATTTTTAGTAGAAGAAGATAAAGAATATTAAAGAGACGAGGGGGGAGAACAATAATACGTTTATACCCCATAGTTTGCATCAACTCAATCACATGTTGTCTTGAATGAAAAATTACTAAAATAATTCTACTCAAACAGGGGCCGTGACAACCCTTGTCATACTAGCAAGCCCAAAATTACTATTGATAACTGCAAAATAAATATTTCATGAATTTTTAATAATGAAGAACGCGGTCTTGACACAACAGAAAGGAGTATTATATATATTTTTAGGATCAAAATCTCGTTCTAGCGGAAAAAAAGTGTTTTATTTTGTATTTGTTTTCATATTGGCCTTTAAGAGATATAACTTTTTGAAAAATTCTCACGTTCTAGTTACTAGTAGAAGGTAGAATTTGGAAGCAAAAGCATAAAAATATTGATGGAAAAGTCAACTATTATATGTTTAATAGGTTTATGAACAATTATAATCTCAGCCACATAAAATGGTCTTGGAGTGAATCTCGTATTTACTTTTCGTAGATTGAAATTCACTTCGTTTAAAAATCAAGATCTAATTCAAGTGATAAAAAAGAAAATTTATGAAGGTAAAAGGTTGGAATTTTTTTTTGAAAAAATCTCATCGTCGAGGTTTTGAGTTGTTTTACAGTGGAACGGCCTAATCTTTATTCCCCACTAATGGCAAAGAAATAAAAAAGGAGAAGGAGAGAGAGGGAAGAGAGAGAGAGAGAGAGAGAGAGAGAGGAATTTCTCTACTCCTTTCAACCGTAGAGTGATTGATTGAATGGAACAATACATATGACCCACGTGCTTCATGAGTTAATTAAAGATTCTCTACAATAATATTTTGGTCAAATAATGGGGTATTGACTCCAAGGTGTGATGATGTCATCGTCATTTCTATTACATATTCCAACTGGATCTTGAACAATATAGACAGATAATAATGATTTAATTTCAACATATGGAAAATATTTCAAAAGAATTAAGGTAGTGTTTGATTGGAGGTGGAATTCCATGAAAAATGGAATTGGAATTTCACCTTCCAATTTAATGGTGTTTGATAGCATTTTAATGGCCTAGAATTGCATTTTCATATTTTGTGCCACATCAGCTCAATTCCATGGTGAGAATTGCAATTCTAGGTTGCTGTAGCGTTTTCATGTAAAATAAAGTCAAACGAACATAAAAAGATAGATGATTTTCTTGAAATTCTTGTTTTTTTGTTTTTTGGTTTTGGCAATAGAAACAAATTTCATCCCCAATACCAGTAAATTCTATCACTTTAATTGACAATTTTCATGTAAAATAAAGCCAATCGGACTAAAAAACACTTTAATTTAAACATTTTTCACGTGAAAAATTATACCAATCAAACATAATAATTTACAATTTTCCATCGATTCAATTCCCTGTAATTCATTTTCTTTCCACCCAAATTTCACATTTGCAATCAAACGGAACAATACTCCGAAATAACATAACGAAATTTAGATGAATTTATCACAATTAAATTAAAAATCAGAATTACACCATAATATTTTATTTTTGAAACTCGAAAATAAGAAGGAATGAAAAATATTTTACATTAAGCCCTTGTTCGAGCCCCATTTTGGAGGGAAAAATGAATTTTGAATAGTGTATTGATGAAAAAATGTGTGATTAAAAAATAAATAAAAGTTTTGAATTTGCGTGTAATATTATTTTATTGAAAATGTATGATTGAAATAATGTCAAAACACTATTTAAAAATAATTTTTTTTTCCAGAGAATGGAACTCAAACAAGGACTAAGTGCCAACGATTAAAGAGAGAAAACTTGTACCCTTAAAAGGTATGGACTTTGTTTGCTGGTGTTTTAGGCGGTCAAATATATGTATGAGCCGTGCTTAGTTACCAAGTAAGGGTTCCATAGCACGGGGGTGGGAATTTTTGAGAAATTTTTAATGAGGTGGGTCTCGCATGGGCCCACCTCACGTGGCCCTTTGAAACTGACCTAGTGTGTATATATATATAAATCCTATATGTATAGTTTCTTAACCTACGAAGTTCCAAGGAAGGATCATATTCACTCCTAATTCCAAAAATCTCCTTTCCCGCGGTTTTGTGTATATTATCTACCGCCACACGGCACAAAAGTGATTTTAGCAAGTGAACTCCCAAGTTTTAAGTAGTTTTGCATTTTGTTCCACAACTTCTTAATTTTTTTTATATTTAACTCTTCAGTGTTTAACTTTTTGAGCATATTCTTGCTTTTTTATAATATCTCCACGAGGTTAGTAAATTTGTTAAAATAACAAGAACGACGGATAGAGAAGGGAACTACGTGACGACTTTCCAAAAAAGACACAGCATAAAAAAAACACCTAATTGAGAGCAATTGTCAACGTTTAACTTTTTAACTTTTTGATATTTAACTCTTCAACGTTTAACTTTCAAAGCATAATCTTGCTTTTTTTAGAAAAACCTCCACGAGGTTCATAAATTTGTTAAAATAACAAGAATGATGGATAAAGAATAGAACTATGTGACGACTTTCCAAAAACGGAACAGCATGAGAAAACACATCTAACCTAATTGAGACCAACTGTCAATTAGCTACTATAAATGACAAAAGAAAAATAGCTTAAAGCCCCAAAAGAAGCAAAGCAAAATAGACAAAATCACGAATAAGAGCATCTGTAATAGTATCTTAAAAGTGAAACATTCTTTATTTTAAAGGATCAACACTTAAAATTATGCTATAAGAGACTGTTTAAATTAATATTTGAAAATAGCAAATGTCTTTAGTTCTCCACTCTCCATTTTAAAGAGTCAAAGTCACACCCTATAATTATTTCCATTTTCAATGCTCAATATCTTGACCCAATTAAATAATATATACAAAGCAAATGGAAGAATATAATAATTTGTAGAGAAACTGATGAAAATAAAAGATTGAAAAAAAATAATAAATAATATTGAGAGTTGTAAAATTAAGTGTTAAATATAAATATATTGTTGGATTATTTTAAAATTTTTACTCTCTAAATTAATATATGATCTTTAAATTGCGATATATATATATATATATATATATATATATATATATATTTTTTTTTTTTTTTTTTTTTTTTAATAGAGAATTTATTGAAGATACTCTTAGTCAATTAACAATCCCTTAATACTTCTAGTTTCCATTCGATGTTTTAGCTTCCATTTTGCAAAAAGTTCAAAATCATCTAGATGAGTTTGGAGATAGGTGGATTCAACAATAAAATCCTCTCCAGGAGAGCAACATTGTAGGAGTAGATTTGTGCTTTGGACAGAGTTACCTTCAAGTTCCAATAAGCGAAAGAATATGAAAAATTAAATTAGATACCCATGGGCACCATCCTTCATCGGCTAAATTGGACACATGAGATTGAGGTGGGATGAGGATCGTTGCCTTGCCCCGAGGCGAGAGTGGGATGGGTATGGGAAATATCGACTCCGTCTTGTCAATCATTCCGTTTAAAGTTTATTTTAAAATATAAATTTTTTATCACACAAAAAGAAAAAGATTCGTCATCCTTTCTAAAAGAAACATAAATTGTTCTACAATTTGTAAAAATAATGATTTTCACAAATTAGCGACATTAAAAAAAATAAAAGTAAAAATTAAAATAAAAGGGACAACAAAAGAGGCAAAGGACCCATCTCGCCCTGCCTTAACTAGGTATAAGAGCGGGATAAGTAGATAAAAATACCTGATCCCGACTTGTCTCGTTCCGTCCCATTGTCATCTCTAACTCCTTGCGGCAATCAACTCCGTGCAATTTCAGTTGAAAGAAAAGATCTGTCCTAAAAACTAACTAAAGGTTGAACTATTAGATGCTAAAAAGAAAAATATCTGGGATGGAAGTAAATAAACAACAAGAGTCAGGGGATCATGTGTGCAAAATCCCTTTATATAACCTCTGCCATTTCTCCCCTGTAATTAACTCCCCCAGCTCCTCCTCCCTCTAGAAATCCATATTCCGTACCCAGAATGGAGCAGCAAAAGAACAGGAATCCCTTTTCTGACCAGCCCAACAAAATCAAAAAGTACCCTTTTGTGATTCCAGTCCGAGGATCGATCAAGCGCCAAATTTTTGCATCTCTCTTTCTAATACTAAAGCGTGTTTTTAAAGTTGGTTCCCGTCTGTTTCTTGACCATGATAAATGCATGGAGCAGGTTTCATAGTTTCCTAACTATACTATGGTCTCTCTATCCAGTTATGCTGTTCAGCCTATATGTTTGAATAATTATGTAAGGCTGTTGGCTTTTCTTGCAGCTCCAGCCTGACTTTTGTTCGTCCCTCTGTTTTCTACAGCTTATTTGTTATTGTAATTTATGGTGTGTGATCTGATGTTTAAAACTCTGATATGATATGGAAACAGACAATTTGAAATTCTGATATGATATGGAAACTGACAATTTTTATTCTTCCTTTCAAAACTGCAAATTTTTAGCGGAGCAAAAGGGACAGCAGAAACAGGGCACCATCCCCTTTGTCTTCAAACTTGAAATACCAAAAACAGAGTATTAAATAATAATCTCATCAAAACCGAATCACCGGTCGCATTGCATTTCCTAAAAATTTTCTTGTCGATCAATGCTATTTGTACATAATAATAAAACTATAATAGTAGTAGCAATTTCAATTTAAAAGTTCTTAAATGCACTATTTTCTTAAAATAATTTCTATTTGTGGAATTTGAAGATATTTATGTTCATAAAATAAAATTTATTTATAAATATAAGATTGAGAGAGACTTGAGATTAGATAAACTCATAAAAGTGAAGTCTTACCAACTAATTGGCATGAGTTGATGTATCTTTGGAAGTGAGGAGTCGTGTATTTGGGGGTAAAAAGCACAATGGTACCTCAACTTTGAACTCTATCTTTTGTAGGTACTCAAACCTTTAATTTTCTCTAGACTACATCTGTACTTTCAAATATGTTTCATATGGGTATCTAAATTTTCAATTTTCCTAATCCATACCCAAACTTCCAAATACGTTTCACATTCATACCCGAACTTCCAAGTATGTTTCTCAATATACCAAATTGTTGACAAATAAAAATGACAACAGGAGCCAAGACCTTGGTTGAAGCAGTCTTTCTTGTCTACCACCCTCATTGAGGACTAAAATAACTCCATACCCGACCAATTTAGAGCTTGTTTGACTATCATTATTGTAGGGAAAAAAAGTTTTGAATAGTGATTTTTAGGAGAATATATAATTAAAAAGTAGGGAAAAATTTTTAGTATACATGCAGAATATTTTATTGTGAGAATATATTATTGAAATGATCATATAGTAAACCATAAAATAAATTAATATGTAGAATAGGCACTTACATAGTTTTCGTATTATTTTTAATACTATTTGAATTTAAAAATAAAAATAAAATTTTAAACATAGTGACTTAGACTTTTTAGTCTCTCACTTTTTGCTCTTCTACAACGATCTTTAATAATTTGACCAATTTTACCACAATCATAACATTTTTTTACCACATGCCTTAAATTTAGATCTAGATCCACCTTTAATTTCTTTTTACCACATTACGACTTGACTCGCCAATGTTTGACTATCGCGTTTCACACCTTGCCTATATCGAGACCTACCTTTCATTATGGACTTCACCACCTATTTTCTCCAGTCTTTCAACTTTTAATTCTCGTTCCTTACTTCTTAAAGAATCAATTATAGATTGTAGTGTCAATGTATCTCTATCATATTTAATTGTATTTATAACCCCTTTATATGTTTCAGATACAACATTTATCAATACAATGACCTTACACTCGGACACTTTCTCACCAAAATTTGTTATATCTTGCACAAGTTCATTAAAGATATCAAAATTGTCATCTAAATTCTTTGATAATTTATTTTAAAGCTGAAAATCTTTCAAATAAGAAAAGCTTATTTGGAGTAGATTTACAAATAAAGATCCTCCAATTTTTCCGAAGTGTTTGTATGCAATCAAGTTTATCAACTTTTCTTAAAATAACATAAGGTCTAATTAATCATATTCTTTCTTTCGACCGCCAATCGCAGTTTTAACAAAAGTATCGTCTATGGCTTAAGAAACCTTTTATTGTATCAAAATTCTTCTCATTTTTGGTTGTCAAACTAAAAAAATACCCTTCCCATTAAGACCTCTAAATGAAAACTGTGGGTTATCACTTTTGGTCACAAAATATAATGTCCTATAATCTCAATTTTTCGTGAGAATCAAAATTTTCTGGTCAAGGAAAAATAAGAACATGTCAGGTTCTAGAAAGAATACTTTAACATGTACTTCCAACAAGAAAACAACCATCAACTATTGAAAGAATATACTCAGTATACAATGGAAGTTTCAGACATAAATCTTAAGGCACCTATTATTACAGGAGATTTCCTAAAAAAGTCAAAGTCACACATAGTCACAATCACCGTCACATAACAATATCCGCAAAAAGATTGGATTAAAAATATTTTAAAGTCGGGCTAATATGTAAAAAGAAAATAAAAATTTACACATAAAATTTATTTTTTATAAGGAATTTTTTATTTTTTATTTATTTTTTAAATGGTCTGGAGGGGACTGGGTCCACCCTATAAGTCAGCCCATGAGATTTCGTTGTTGACTTGATCCACTTATGCCAAGTTTAAGTTGTTGTATTGTTTTATATGGAGATTAAAATTATAATTTTATCAAATTTTGAAAAAGTTGATGAATTGTGTAATTGAAAAGTTATTGAATAACTTGTTGCCATTGATGAACTAAATTTCATAAAATATATTAATAAAATAATTCTTAAAAATAAATTTAAAAAAATGAAATTTGACAAATTCAGGCCAAACACGTACTTAATGCAGTCATCTTTTGAATATATATTGAGATTTTCAAAATATTTGTTCGAGGAAAAATATGAATACTTTACACAAAACCTAAATTCCAACTATGCATTGAGTTTTCAATAAATTATTAGTTTTTATTCTTATGACAATTTGCCTAATTATCACTTCTCATGTATACTTGATTTACTTATCTTAACTATTAAGAAAAGCTAATTAGCACGGTAAGCCCCCAACATTTAATATTTGTAACACTTGGAACCTCATGCCTACACTTTAAATTTTTTTGCTCTCAGAATTGCTGATTTTGTACAAACTTGTAAAAACTCATTTTTAACATTAAATTTTCTTAAATTGTTGCTTACTATACTCAAATCTTTCATTTTTACAATTGAGGTTCCAAACCTTTAATTTTGATGGCTTAGAGGACATGTGGATGGAATCCTTCCATTCCTCTGTCAACTGGTCCAAAAAAATTGACTCGTTCTGACCCATTAAATGAAGGGTAAAATGGTTAAATTAATATTCTATAATCAAAATGACAGTTATGCCGTAAGGATGCCATAAATTGAACGTGAATGAGCATTGTACGCCATTCTCTTCCACAATGGACAGTGGTCGGTAGTAATAGGCAACTACGACGAGGGGATGGTGATAGGTAGGGTGCGGTTCGAGATTCGCGCTCGACTTGTGGTGTGTGGACTTGGTTGATTTTGGATGTTGGCCATTGGTTGGTGGCCAATAGCGGTTACTAATAAAAATAACAAAGTAATAAAGAAGGGAAGAGTCATTGTATGTTTTATATTCATCAAGAAATGCCTTTAAATAGGTTGTACATCAGAACATTATTAAAAAAAAAATAAAAATACACAGACAATTTCAACTAACTCCTAAGGACTTTGTAAACTCCAAATTGAATATTTTTCAATTAATAAATTTAATAATAATTACTCATCAAGCATACATCAAGTAAAGATTGGTAACTTGAAAGGAAAAAAGAAGAACAAATGAAAAATGAAAGAATGCTGACAAAGATAAAATGAAAAGACTTGGACAAACAATAAACAAATAACCAAATAGATTATTTTCAACAGTTACATGGGCGGTTGCTGGCAACAGTGAGGACAAGTACAGTTTGATTAGTTTGGACAAAGTTTTTTTTGTATTTTCCTTCTTTTGGTTTATTTTTTACTTGTCGTTTGTTAATTAATATATATATATATATATATATATGTATATATATATTTATTTTTATTTTTTTAATTTTTTGTTTAATGTTAGAATTGTCCTTTTGCAGGACTTTGTTAGCCAAAGTGGATGAAAAGTGTCAGGGTCATTTTGCGAGTAAACGAAAGGTTGAGGACGGGAAAGAAGATAAAAAAGAATGAGATCTACTTGCGACAAATGAGAAAGGTTGGGGACGTACAGTTAAATTGGTGACCAAAGTTAAATAAACTATATTTTAGCCTTATCAAAGTATACTTTTAGATGGCTATAGGAGATTCTCTATTTTTAAAGAGTATATTTTAATTTTTAGAGAGCATCTATAAAATTTAGAGAGAAAAATTTTAAATACTTT